>NW_027155014.1:14892-22615 GCF_002600585.1 Cystoisospora suis | reverse complement strand
GAGGTCATGCTGGTGGAGGGAGATACGGTGGAGGAGGCGGAGGTAGTAATGGTAGTGGTGGCGGTTTCTATGATCAAGATAGTAACTACGGGGGAAGCGTGCGAGGGAAGAATCGACCTGGCGGTGGGAATGGTGGAGAGATCTCACGTAGAGGAGGAGCTGGAGCAGGAGGAGATCGAAGGAGCGGAGGAGCAGGAGGAGGAGGAGGAAATCGAGGAGGGGGTGGTCGGTATGGAAGAGATCGAGGGGGCAACGGGAGTGGACTAAGTAGCCATAGTCGCAGTCGTAGTAGAAGCCGAGGAGGAGGAGGAGGAGGTAGTGGTGGTGGAGGTCCTTATAGTACTAACAATAGATACGAAGGAATGAATGCCCCTACGACAACTGCCACACATCACAGAGGAGATGATGGAGTAGGAGGAGGAGGAGGCGACAGAAGAAGAACAGGAGGGAGTGGTGGGGGGGGAGGTTATTGTTCTCATCATCCAAGGATCATAACAGCCCACAGTAGTGGCACGAGTGCAGATGCCGCAGGAGGAGGGGGTGGTGGTAGTAGTAGCGGTAGTGGCTTCGGGTCTTTTGGCGGATCAGGAGGTATGAAGAATAATAGATCTCTTCCTGTCTGGTAGTGTTTACATACTCCTTGCTTCTTGGTTCCTTAACACACAAAATAGCATATACCACATATGTATCTATATACCGGTGCATCTTCACATGGGAAGAGGGAATTGGCTGTCTTTCGTAGTGGAGAGATACGTTTGGAAGAAGTTGTATCATATGCCTAGTAGTAGTGTTCGACGTAGTAGTAGTAGCAGCTGTGCTCGCTGCTGTCCGTCTCCCTATCGATACGGCATTCATTCCTTCTCCCCTAGTTGTATGTGTCCGTATATCCGTAGAGATAGATAGATACATGCACGTATACCTACCTATATATGCACTGCATTCATATGTGTATACATACGTTCGCACACAGGCTATACATGTATTTTCATGATGCATGTATATGCATATATATATCTATAGTTTCAAGTAGAGACATCTGTCTCTCTCACCTTCTTTTTTCTCCCCCTCCTCCTGTTTTCGATTTGACGGGATTCTGTATGTATATCCTATTCTTCTGGAAGAAGACTACTCACTGGTACCCAGCTTCGATCATCTACTTTCTCTTTCTAATCCAGCTATCTCCAGTTTGTCTATCTGTCTAGCATCTATCGCTCTCCGCTACCATAGTCTCTCTCTCTTTCTCTGTCTATGTTTTCGTAGTTCCTCAGTTCTTTCTAATGAAGGATGTGTTGTTGATACGTGTGTTTCTTCTTTCCCTTGTCTACAGGAGAGAGGGGAGGATCTTCGCCTCCTCCACCCTCTGGTCGTTCCTCTCAGAATCTTTCTTCTTCTTCCTCTGGTTTCGTGTCGCATAGCCATAAACGTCAGAGAAGTCGGGGGCCACATCAGCAGAATGAAGACTATAGTCATCTGACTCCTAGCAGTAATACTTCTTCAAACAATCGAAATCGATCGATCTCACCTCCTCCACCCCCTCATCCATCATCTCTCAATACTAGTAGTAGTAGTAGCAGTCATAGTGGGAGAGGTGGAGACAGAGGAGGGAGACACGTGTCTCCTATGAATAGCATGAGTAGCAGCAGTACCTATGCTAACAATACATCCTCATCTTCGCGTTCGTCGCAAGGAGGATCAGGTACTTCATCTTCTTCAGCGGGAGGAGGAGGAGGAAGTGGTCCAAGTCAGAAGGAAAGCTCTTCATCTTCTTCTTCAAGTCGGGGTGGCGGAGGTAGCCGAAGCCGCAGTCGAGGTAGAGGAGGAAGAGGAGAAGGTAGTAGTAGTAGTAATAGCAATAGTAGTAGTTCGTTCGGAAAGTTCTTGATGGTGTGTAAAGTTCTAAAACAAGGTCAACAACTCTGTAATATGTCAGCGAAGTTCATCCGAGGCGATCCGAATATAAGACCGTAAGCAGACATCCATCTGTATGTATGCGGACACCCATATGTACATCTGTCTATACATCACAAGAAGGGAGGAGAAGTCGTGATAGGTCGTTCTGTCCTACATCTATGCATCCGTTAGTGATAAGCTTCGGTGTGAGGCGCCTGTCTAGATATCTGTTTCTATCTGTCGATCATTAATGTATCTCTCTATCTGTCTAGGAAGCGTGCGGTCACATACGTAAACAGGAGGTATGCCTGTGTGACTGTATGTCTGTATAGAATATCTATGTGTGGATCTTACATGTAGAGAAGACGGGCGTTCCTATAGTCCTGCGTGCGCATGTGGGAGAAAGAGATAGAGTAACAAGAGCCATTACAAGAGGAGGAAGAGTGACGAACTGCTTCATAGTTCAAAGGAGATTGTATTGACTTCTCTAGGAAATTCTGTTTGTCGTAGAGAGAGGCGGAGATGGTCGAAAGTCGGCGGAGAGGAGCTTGGCAGGAGCGGGGGCGGTATGGGTATCAACGTCTTTTTGTATGTACTATCTGCGGTATTGCAATGGAGGAGGAGAAGATTCGGAAGGATAGACACCATCCTCAGACTAGTGCTAGTAGTAGACTAGTGACGAATACAAGGAGATGAAGAAACTTCTTTCTCATCTTCGCACTCAGGTCGTCTTCTGTCTTTGATTTGTACATGTAGACCATGACAGTTTCTTTCTCTGTGTTTCTCTCTAGTGTTTTCAGTTAAGCATATTCTTGTATATGTCTTTAGAGGAGTTTGCTGTATGTATATGGAGATATGTATTATATGTTACAATTTCTGTATCTCTGTCGTGTTTGGGTTGGGTTTTTCCTTTCTCCTCTTTTCTTTCTTTCAGGCCATCTGTGTTAGACGTGAACCAGCGTGCGAATCTAGACCGTTTACAGACCCATCTACGAAGAGGAGCTTATCAGTCGTCTTCTTCTCCCACCTCGAGCAGCACATCAGATGGAGGAAGCGGCAGCTCGAGCAATGCGCGCTATTCGGTGTGGCAGTTGGGGGCGGATACACGCCTAGATAGTCGACAGTATGATGAACTGTGTGATTACTTTATCAATAAGGAAAGAGTTGGCCTACTAGAAAGCTCGACCCAAGCTATCTATATGGTCCCTCCGAATCCCAAGTATATCCGACCTCTCAATGTAAGTCCATGGAGAAGAAGAATAGAAACGACAGCAAGCCGGTTTCTCTTTCTTCATTTTCTGTTTCCCTCCTTCGTTGGTATACAGGAGTCTTCTCTCCTTCTAGAGATAACGACTAAGAAAGACATCCATGCAACTATAGCCATGCGATGGAGACGATACAAACGTGAAGGTTTCATATGTGGTAGGTAGATAGGTCGATCGATTTGTCATTCGTATTGTAGAGCGGTAGATATATATGTGTATAGGTAGGGAGACAACAGACAGGTAGGTAGATAGATCTCTGTGTATACCTATGAATGGTGTATGTACACTCTCACTTTCCATATGGTGTGTTTTCTTTCCCCTCGCAGCTGCCCGATGCAAACTTCATGTATGCTTACGTGCTAGCCAAGTAACAGAGAGAGACAAAGAGAGACAAACAGCGAGCCAGGCATGCTACCTACAGCCATGTATTCTCTGCGTCTCCAGCCGAATGGAAAAGCATCTGAAGAAAAGAAAGGACGAAGGAAAGGCAGCAGATATACATTTATAGAGATAGGTACATACACGATATCGATCTACCACCTCTTCAAGATGAAGTTTCGAGGACCCCCCTCTGTTCTCCATCTCCTTTTTGTAAAGACAGACTGAAGCGAAAGGTGAGGCCTCCTTGTGAGAAGGGATTGTCTTCAAGAAGACAAAGAAAGACAGAAGAGCAGTCGACTTTTCTAGAGAAACGATCAGTGGACGGCTTGTAAAAGAGGGGGAGAGGATGGGTAGTGTTCGGTCTAGGAGAGAAAGAGAAGCAGGTGAAGAAAGAGATCAAAGAAGAAGAAGGGCGCTCTTCCTCGGAGGGTGTTTCTGTTCTGTCTTGTTTCATGGAGAATTCCCAGTCATCTTTGACACGTATCAAACTCACCGGTGTTGTATGTACACTGTGATGTAGCTGTGTCTATGAGTTCTACTTCTGTGTGGGCGATCAGTGGATACATGCAAGACAGGGAGTTTTATGTAGACGGGTGTAGAGGAGGCTTGTTCGCCAGTGCGAGTGTCTTTGGTTGATTCATAGAGATATGTAGAGAGCTAGATGGACAGACATACGGAGGTGTTAATACAGAGAGATAGATGGGTAGGTAGCGTGGCGGGCATGTTTGTAAAGAGATTCAACGGTTGAATGCGTGAATGCATCGTAAAAGGAGAGGGGGGGGGGAGAAGAAGAAGAATGGGTAAATAGAAGAGACATTCCTCTTCTTTCTGCTTTCTTTTTCTTGTTCTCGTGATCTTTTCTGAAGACGTGAGTAGTTGTAGTAGAACTCACGTGATTGAAGTGAGAAGAGGTAAGAGAAGAATATAGATAGTTCTCTCCCCACTTATTTAGACAGGCTGTCATGTATGTTGTCTGTATAAGTGAAAAGGAAGAGTCTCGATACAAAAGTATCGACGCATTGAGGGCGTCTGTGTGTTTTTGACTTTTTGTAAGAATCCATCTTCTTTTCTCTTCTCTCCTGGGTGGTCCCGCTGCTCCCTAGTGGTTTCCTTCCTCTTCGTTTTCTCCCTCCGGTGGTTTCTCTCTTTTCTTATTCATCTTTCTCCCCCTTTTGCCTCCTCTTCTTTTGAGTTTGTGTGCCGACGTTTTCCTAGTCTGAGCCGGTATGACAGGAGCGAAAGAAGCAACCAAAGAAAGAGGTCACCATGAAGCAGGAGGTGTATCTCCGATATAGATAGATACTTCACGTATGTATAGATATATAGATAGATATATCTTTCTGTTCGTGTGTTTTTGCATGAGAGTTTATGGATGTAGAAAGAGGGATAACAGCTAGAGAGAAGTTTTCTTGATTTCGATCTCCTTAAGGAAGATAGGTAGATAGAGACGAGGCTGATGTCGATGGGAGAGCCGAGGAATTGAGAAGTTTGAATAGTGAGTGTGAGGAGAGAGTTTATTTTTTTTTTTTTCGTCTGAGTGTTCGAAGCAAAACTTACTCAGTTAACGATCTGTTCTCTTCTCCGAGGCAGATGGTGGCTAGGTAGATACGTCTCTTTGCGAAGAGAGAAGATTCTGCTGCATCATAGTGACCAGACTGACCGTGCGACCCTCAAGGGCTTTTGCCTACACACACATACACCGCTACCTACCTGGTGCTACAGTTGAGATGTGCCTCAACTGGATACCTAGAGAAACTAGACAGTTAGTTAGACATGGAGCGACGATGTCTAGTGATGTGAATTGTTGCAGTGAGTAGACACACAAACACATCTCTACAGCAGAGAGAGGAGAGGGTGGAAGAGAAAAGAATCAGGACTCATGCTGTTCTAGCTTTCAATACGAACGAGGTAGTCACAAGCGGATCTTCATGAGACATAGAAGACCATCTAAGTGGATGTGTCCCTCTGTCTCTCAGTGGCGCACCGAACAGAAAGAAGAAAGAACTTCTCCGAGTTCTTTGAGAAGCGATACCAATCTACTTTTCTCGAAACCAAGAATTCTTGTAGGCTCCGTCTTAGGAATCTCTTCCTCGTTGGTTGAAAAATTTATTATTCTAGGTTTCTTACTGACAAAGTGCATCAGTGATTGGCGTACCGGAGGGTAGATCACCGAAGTTTCAACTGACAAGCCAAAACAATTTTAACCCCCGTCGAGGCTTTGTCACGAAGGGCAGCTACCGCAAGACAGTTTTAGACCCGACTAACTGCTGAATTTTCGCAGTACACGTGAACGCATTTGCTAGCAAATCTTTCTCTGTTAAGCATGCGTTCATCTCGGGTACCAGCTCTTCTCTTCCATTCGTTCTTCGTGTAGAACGGATGTGTTGTTGAAGAGAGAGAAATCGACACGTCTCCGGAAACACTCTTGCCCTCGTGTGAAGAAACAAGGAGAGCGTTAATTTTTTGGCTCATGGTTGTCGTTTTCTTTTTCTGCACCTTGATCTCCCTAGCTCACTGAAGGTACCGATCTTCGCCCTTCAAGAAAAAGAACACGGGACCAGGGTAGAAAAGAGCTAGCCGCGGCCGACGAAAGAATATCTCACCTCGTTAAGAGTCCCAATATATTTTTCTTACGTCCAACTAACGACAAAAACAGATTGACTAGCGACCTATCACACGGACCATATCTGAACGAAGGGCTTCCTCGTTCACGTCGTCTTTTTCTTCACTCTTTCCGGACTTTCCTCGTCAACGTTCACAGGGCCGTCACTCGCGCTGCTCGCTTGGCCTCTGGGGTGTAGCCAGGCTTCGGCAATACAGGGGAGCGAGCGAGCGAGGCATCTCACACGACTCTCCCTCAGCTTGGTGTCAAGATTGTTGTGGGTTTCTTCTTCTTTCGTAATTACCGTCGTTCACTTGATTTTCCTGTGGTTACCCCGACTTCTAGCGACGCACACACGTCTTATTCTCACCATAAAAATAACTACGGAGTTCTTCGGACACTTCTATCCAAGTCAGCAACAATCCATCACCGTGGCTTCTTCAAATGCTCCTTTTGTTCTCCACACACTCATGATCTAGTACGTATGCATCTGTCGTATACATACATCTATCCATACCTACTATCCAGAAGACATCAACCTATGTGTCTAGCCATATCGACGACTCTATCTATCTCAAATCATTTGATCTATCCATGTCTCTATTAGCTTCACGACCTGGCAAATCAGTGTCTCCCCTCGCCTGTGCCTGGTCGGCATCATGAGAGCTCTCTTCCCACTGTCACTATGGCCATAGTCAACACCATGGTGAAGCCGACTATCTTACATCACGACCCTTTACTCTTCTCTTTCATCTTCTGAAGGAGAAGCAGACTCATCTATCATATGAAGACGATGGAGAGTCAGGATTTTCATCGTCAATCACAATCGGACTGGAAGAAGAGCCGCCCGCAGAAGGAACGACATTTGGTAGGAAAGGCCTTGTCAGTCGCCTGTCTTCTCCGTCTTGTCGTTCCTGAAAGAAACTCTCCTCGGGCCGCTGCTGTTGCTGGGGGGGGAAGGGTATAGATACGGCAGATGAAGTTGAGGCAGGTAAAGAGGCCATCGGCTGTGCTCGTGGAAGTTCGTGTACTTGTTCCCCTTGTCTTTCCCGATGTTGCTGCGGGTGGATGGGTTCTTGAGCTGGTGGTGGTAAGGAAGGGATTGTCCTGCTGCCTACTGATGGACTTGAGAGTAAACTTGATACCCTTGGGGTACTATCCCGCAGTGTGACAGTTGGAACTATCGTGCGCCCTAAACACGTGGGAAGACGCACAAAAAGGTCAGGAGAAAAACACATACATACACACATCGACGGAGATAGAGAGACATAGAGAGATCAAAAGAAAAGGATAAGGACCAAGTATATAGAAGGGTTTAAATATCCACAGCTATACATAGTACTCATACACCAGACTGGTGACGGGTCGAGAGATATCAGATAGATATCGATACACAAGGCTTGTATTGCTTGAATCGTGACTACGTGGATGGGATGGGGGGCTGGAGAGCATAGATGCTCGAGTGCTTGTCGGTGTTTCTTTGACTATCTTTCATTTTTTTTTTCACTCATCAAACGTCCACTCCCACTTCAAATTGTAGACCAATCCGGTAGGTGGTACTCCCTCATCCACTGTAGACTCTCAA
>NW_027155014.1:0-14786 GCF_002600585.1 Cystoisospora suis | reverse complement strand
ATCTAATCTATCTAATCTATCTAATCTATCTATCTATCTATCTAATCTATTTATCTATCTATCTATCTAATCTAGTCTATCTTAAACACTTTACCTGTACCTAACTACCTCTACTCTAATTTAATCTATTTGTCTTCTATGTGGGGGTAACTAGTGCATGTAGATGCAAGGAACTTTCCTTCTTCTTTTGTGGTCTTTCGTGAATCTTCTCACTCTTTGGGGTTTTGTGCACTGCTAGGTACGAACCGACTGCGGAGAGACGAAGATCTCCATTATGAAAAGAGATAGATGAGTCACACATTACCGGCCGATAGACTACCGATAGACAAATCCAGCTAGGTTCAAACGAAGGGATGTATGGCATACAGTCGTCTTCTTATCATCCTATCTCTAATATACGACTTCTCCTCGCTTCGAGTTGTCTCTCCATCGAGCTATAGCTCCATCATCCAATCTGCATAAACTACCCCCCACCATACATAGATAGAGCTACACAGATACAGAGAGAGAAAGAGAAACAGGCAGATAGATGGCTAGATAGATAGATAATAGGCTAAAAAAAGAGATAAATAGAGCGGGAAGGAGATACCGTCATACACCAGCATATAGAGATGTACACATCATCGCGGTGTTTACTAGTATTGCTATTACATTGTATTCTTTCGTATCTACAAGACTGACTGAGAGAGAGAGCCTTGTAAGAAGCCTTAAAGCACGAGGGCGGTGTCCAAAGGCGAGACACCAAGAGAGGAGAGATGCCTTCAAGAGAGAAGCACAAGAATGAGCCACTCCACAGTCATCACCACCACGAAGAGGGTTGAAGACAAGCAACCACTTTATATATATCTCTCTCTACATGCACATATGCACATATATATATATATATATAGCTTTCTCTTCCCGTCGTTACATCACACAGAGATCGCGTGAGAGACAGTCGAACCCTAGGAGAGGTCCGACGGTCTCCTCTTTGTTGGCTGGTAGTGCTTTCTTCCATTTTGTTCTTCCCTGACTTACAGCGAAGTCCAGATGCGTACATCGCCCGGAAGAGACGAGAGTTCGCCGTGACATTGACCGCTGAGAAAAAAGGTTACAAGCACACACATACACCACTTCCATGTACAACTCAGCGATATCTATCTATACACAGAGAGAGATAAAGAGAGGAGACACAGATACTGTAGAGGAGAGAGACATATGTCGATATACAGAGAAAAGAAGTCACGTGTTTTCTCATGATGGCGAAAAAAAGAAAACCTTCTTTCCTTTAATGGTAGGGGTTGAGGCGACACGAGTAAGAAAAGCAAAGAAGGCGAAGAGATGTACGTAAGTAGGTAAGACAGATTCTTTCCCGGTGGGATGGCTTGCGAACTGTCCGTGGACCTGCCTGTCTATCTAGTCCTTCTATTCAACTTGAGAGAGAGACAGAGTAGAGAAGAGAGAACGAAAAGATCATCTTTCACTTCTTCAGTAGGAAAAGAGAGAAAGATAGACTTGAGATGAAGAAACGAGTCTTTCCTATTCTCTTGCCCTTTCATGGCACTCGCTGGGCGGAGAGGCAGTTCGTCTAGTATTGTGATAGAGAGAGACACCTATTTAACTACTCTCTGCCAAACTCTCCAAAGTTGTACATAGTAAGATAGAGGACAACAAGCAAGTCTCCTGCTGCTGTCAATCTGCCCAACTTTTCTGGGAGTTTCCCATATACATCTATATAGACACATAGACTCCATCTGTCTAGCTATCGTTCTATCTACACGGAGAGAGACGTACAGGCATGGGGGATCCGTCTTGAAGAAGAGAGTTTATGCGATTTATAGCAATACATCGAGACTATCCGATGAAGGTACGTACATCAAATTGACTAGCCCAAGTATGTGAGAGTAAAGAAATTGAAATAAAGCACGCTTCCTTCCAGCTGTCATCACTCGAGAGCGAATATCTTCAGAAACCTCTTTCTTCTCTCAGCTCTACACCCGATTAGACATCTAAGGAGAAAAGCATTAAGAAGTCTTTGCCTTTGCCAGTGAACAAGGGGGGAACCAAGCTTAGGTTCAATGAAACAAAGAAGATACATGTATGTGAATCTATTATTTCTTCTCTTCTTCACATTCCTCAGACTTCAACAACGTGTCTCTGAGAGAGGAGTCTAATATCTCTTTCACCTATGATGTAAGGAATCAAAGACAGCTAGGCTACCCTCTCTCACCCCCCTTTCTCTCTTCTCCCTTCTCACAGTAGGTCGAGGGGAGTCGATCTCATGAGGTCTTTTCCGTTTTCTTTCGAGAGAACCAAGAGATAAGAAGAAGATAAGAGAGAAGATGAGAGAAAGCAGCGCCACGCATTGAGACGAGGTTTCATACGGCAGCATTTCGAATAAGGAGTCAGAAGAAAAGAGGGAGAATGAGAGAGACATGACCGCTCACCTATGCTTGAATCGTAGTTATCTCGCATCCACCCAGCTAACGACACAAGAATATCGTTATGCTCCTGTCGCCAGTAACGCCTTAGGCCTAGAGATGAATGGACGATAAGAAACACAAAAGCCTTTTCATGGAATTTCTCTTTGATGATTGAGTGAAGAAACACAGAGATGGGGGACGTTTCTTATACAAAAGAAGGTCCATGTGATGTTTCCTATCTAGTCATATCTACGCCGTTAAGACGTTTCTAGCGACAGGAGATCATGATCTTCCTATACGTTCATCGCATGTATCTTGTCTTCTATGGGGGAAGAAAGCTCATTCACTAAACAAAGGGATATCCACAAGAGACTCCAGAAGAACTAAATACAGACGGGTGAGAAACCTTCATACTGATATGGCATGCAATCATGAGACATACATAGATATACATAGTCATACATACATACATTCAGATTTATACATATCTGGTAGTCCTCCATACATAGGTATGTGCATGCATACATACGTAGACGCAGGCATGTACCCATTCAGACATGTCCGTACATACGTATTCTCACATACACAACAAAGGGACAGAGACATGTAAAGGCGAAGGGGGAGTGACGGTAAAGCGGAGAGGAGAATTAAAGACGCAATAGATAGATGCATCCAGAATGCCAGGGAGAGGTATCAGAGGAAAGAAAAGAGAGAGAAAGATCGGTGGGTCGATCAGATGAGATGAGAAGGAAAGAGGCTTAGCAATCAAACCAAGAATAAGACGATGTTTGTATCCAGTGAGGAATCTATAGCTGAAGATGCCTGCGACTACTGCACTCCCAGGTGTTGAAGACAGCTACATTGGTAGACAGATAGATAGGTAGATAGATTGATAAGTAAAAGATGTGAGGTGGAACACTTCTCAATCGAAAGAGAGAAGACGAAATAGAACGGTAATGCTGATGAGGTTTAGAGAAGGCCACAGTGGGGGAAGATGGAGATCTATGACTCAGAGGAGAAAAAAAGAAAAGAAAAGAGCGATTTCCTTAGGTGTATTCATCATCGTTAAAGGGAAGGATGGATCTCTCCGTAAGAAAAGGGAGAAAAGGTCAAGGAGCTATCCTTTCGGGTTGAAGAGTGGTGAGGTCTTCTTACTGACTCAAACACACATTGATTCATACAATACTCGAGAAGGCCTACATCTATCTACCTACATCAATCTTACCTCCCTATCTATATATATACGTATATCTATACGAGTATATCATTCCTTTTCTGTTCTCTCTGATTCCCCTTCCTTTCATTTACATCGCACGACACTCCTTCATGAAGCTCTCTTCTTGCCCCTCTAACATCTCCCCGTACATAGCGATGTACCTATCCATACATAAAACACGCATGAATCCAACGTCACTCCTTGACGAAGAAAGACTTCTTTCCTCCGGGGGTTCTTTTCTCCTTCTTTTTCACATGATCAAAACATGTAGTAGACAAGTACAGTAGCCCACCCCAGCTTAGAAGATGAGGAAGCGGAGAGAGTGAGAATGAGAAGAAACACTTACTTGCGAGCTGCGCTTCAAGTCTCGCAAAAGGCGTTTGTGTCTGAGGTTGCATTTGGGGGAAATAAGTGAATTTCATAGCGACAATGACTAGACCTTTCTGAGCCCATTGAGCGGCAGTAAAGTACACCCCTAGTCGATCCCATATAAGTAAACAATAGGATTCTAAGCGACGAAGATCTTTCATGAACTCTGCATGATCTTTTAAGGATGGTATCCTATCTAAAGCATATCGTGCGTGAGCGATACGGTAATAGGCTGTGGCCACTCCCTTAAGTAAAGGAGAGACTCCAGAGCGGCGCTTGCGGGCGTGGTGCATCTTCGAGACAAGGACGGGGAGGTGGGCGCGTTGGCGACCCAGAGCTGCAGCCACATCTTCTGTCCAATGACGTAACGACTCTTCAGGCTCATCAGCTGAAGAAAACCAACAAAAGAAAATGAGGAGAGATAGACAAGAAGACAAAAAAAGAACAGTGATGGGGGGGAATGATGATGGTGGGAGAAAAAGAAAAAAAAAGAAATCTCCTAACACGTGTAGACGTACATACACGAAAGATAGAGGCAGATAGATAGATAGATAAAGACAGAAAGATAAAGATAGAGAGATAAAGATAGAGAAATAGACAGATCGACGAAAGATAGAGATGTGTACCGGAATGATGAATAGAGATGTTTAGAGAAGAAGCGAGATATTCCAAGAGAGAGTCGACTCCCCTGATCCTCATTATGGCCATCACTGGAAAAAAGGTAAATCACAACGCTCCCAATCCAACTACGAATACTCCCACGACTAGGACTATTACCACTCCTGTGACTAGTACTCTTCTTCTTCCCCCACCCCGTTTCTCCTGCATGGGCCTGCTATCTCCAGTCTACCACCTGGGTCTTAGATACTTTCATATTCACTCAATGCAAACCAAGAGACAAGAATGGAGACAAAGACGACGACTCCTGTAATCGACCGAGTCCTTCTTCGGAATTGGGAAGTGAAGAAACTCGAGGAACAAGAAGATATCTCTATCTCATCTTTTGAAAAAACAAGAATCCGTCTTCCTCTCTCTCCCGCTCTCCAACCATATGTCCGAATCTCCTACCTGATGGGACCGACTCCGGATCTATATAACGACCAATGAAATCCACGATCTCATCGAAGGTTTGTCCCCCGTGATGATAAGGCGCATCTTCTCCACCTACGCCTCCGTGAAGAGAAGGTATAGTTGCTGTAGGAGGAAGAGGCTGCTGACCGGGATGAGGCTCCTCTGCTGGTCCCGCAGATGCTGCTCGGGCGTCATCACCATCAGACGTCTGAGAGGTAGTTCTACTACTACTACTACTGAGGCCCGTCTCTGGCAACAAGAAACGTTTGTGACAAATCGGAAACAATAGAAAAGAAAGAAAGAAAGGAGTCTAGGGATGCACGTGCGTATCTTGTGGCATCATGCAGAGGGAAGTCTCAAAAGCAGCGAACCTAGAATGGACTATATGGAACCCATAGACAGCTAAGATACACATGCTCGTACATTCATCAAAGAGAAAAGGGATTTCACGAGACACATGCGAATGAATAAGCCAGTGAAGAAAAAAACAAGCGGAAACCTTCTGTCATTCGCCGCAGAAACGAAGAGGCAGATTTCCGTACATACCTATCTGTCTTTGATGGTACCTCTGTCTGACGTCTTTCTCTCTCTATATATATGTATACATATGGTACAGATATAAACATGTACCTAAATGTATAGGCATATCTATATATCTGTATGTCTAGGGAGAAGTCTCCATGCATGTATGCTATCTCTGTTGTGTCGGTGAGACAAATTCATTTTCTGTACTGCCAAGAATGAGTTGTCATTAATCCCTTCCTTCCTTCTCTCCTTCCTTCACAGGTAGGATCGAGATGATACATCGATGTTCACTAACCCACCGACACAGTTTCACACACTCCTTACACCTAGACTCTCTTTTTCTCAGGACAGAGGGAACAGATGTGAAGCTGTCCCGACGGACTATCTATCTATCTATCTATCTGTTGAGTTCTCTCCACCACAGCTGGAGCATGGCCACTCTATAGAAAGAGGGAAGAACGGGTTAAACGTCTCCTCGATAACCCCGCCCCTTCCTCTCCCGCTCTTACCTGAAGTAGCGGTTTGTTGAGCTGGATTGAGTAATGTACCAAACACAGAACCGGGAGGGACAGCTGAGGACGGAGAGAAACAACGTCAAAGAGAACCCCAGAAGAAACGTGGAGTAAAAGACGAGAAACATAGTAGACCTCTTCTCCTCTACGAATGAAGAAGATGAAATCCATTGGTAGCTCGTAAGGCCGGGAAGCAACGAGCAACTAAGCTAGCTTAACAGTCTTCTTGCCTTGGGGCCCGACGATTGACGGAGGTCCCCCCGGATCATAAAAGAACGGAAAAGGCGTAGTAAGGGAGAGGCAACACGAGAAGACAGAGAGAATGAAAGAGAGAGGAAGTGGAGAGACCAAAGGACGGCTAAGACGGAAGCCTACTGATTTTTTTTAGATGGATAGACAGCTAGATGAAGAAAAAGAAGAAGGTCGGCACATTAGAGATTTCTTTCTGCTATTTCTTATCAAAGCTTTTCACCGTTCGCTAGTGGTTCGAAGAAACGATGGAGATGAGGAAGGGAGGCAACTGAAGTCGTTCATTGAGAGATGCATATACATATATATAAGCTGTATGTATCTATATATATATATATATATATGCATATAGTGCGGGAAGGAAGGACTATTGTATGGTTCAAATGATCAGAAGAAAAGAGAGACTTTAACGAATGTTGAAGACAGGAAGGCGTTTCATCGCCTTACAGAGACACCCCTCGATGAGTAGAACACAAGAATCTTGTGTGTCTAGACACCTCAGTGACTTTCTGCAAAGCATTCATGATGAGACAAACAACTGCTCTTTTCTTTTTTTTCTGTCCTTCTTTCAGCTTGTCTTCTCTCCCAAAAGAACGCCCTTGGACCTACCGTGACGGAACCAGGCTGGTTGACTGTCTAGCCAGCGGGAAATCACAGGGAGAATGTCGGTTCTCCTGCTAATCTCAAGTGTACCTTGTACGGAGAAGGAGAGAAGAAAAGAAGTCAAAGAAGAAGGGCAGAGTGCAAGAAAGAACTTTCGAGGATTGCACCCCTCTTAATATGTTTGCTAAACAAGATCAGGACTTATAGAGATACACTCCTCTCTCGCTAGGAGCGTATTAGACGCAAAGAAAGAAAGAAAGAGACTCATCCTATAGAGGCTTCAAAAGAAGAAAGAGAAGAGCATACAAAAACGAAGAAGATCTGAGACAACAGCTTGTAGCTTCTTTACATGGAGAAAGAGAACACGGCCCGATCTTGAGAGGTTAGTCAACCTAAGCTATCTTACATATGAAAGGAAGAGACAGTTTGGCGAAAAGAAGAAGGCTAAAGAGATGAGAAAAGAAGCTTAAAGCAAAGAGAAATTCTCATGGTGGGTTTTACGGAGACGCCTTGTACCTTTCCTAGTAGTCTTGAAGGATCGCTTGAAGCAACAAGGGAAGACGGGGAAGCAAGTAAGCATAGAAGCTTTTGATGCCTCGCTCGTATCGAGACATCAACAGAAAAGACAGGTAGATTAAAGACAGATGGATAGGTAGACTAATGATAGAGAGATACGTACATAGATAGATAGACACACAGGGGGAGCTTCAAGACAGAGCCGAGAAGAAACACCGGTGTATCCCCCCCTTCTCTATCTCTTCAACTACCATTACGAACGTGGTCGTGCGTATCCGTATCATCTCGGACCAGAGGGAGGAGACGTTCTGAATTTCTTGTACGTCCTTGTAGCAGCTTACTTGTGACATCGCTATCAAGAGATGTGGCGAGGTAGTCTCGGAAAGCTTGGTTCTTCTGTTCGGCGTTTAGGTGTTCGTTGGTCTTTCTCCATTTGTCGACGGCGGAGGCTCTGAAATCACCGATTGCATTCAAGGGCGCGAAGACCCGTCCTGCTTGCGCCATGAGTTCGCTTTGTAGAGAACAAACAGAAGCAGGGGGACAGCCCATCTTGAGGAGATAGGTTTCGAAGACGCCTTGAGCCACTGTAAGGCTTCGCGATAGACGACAGCTTATAGGGATTCCTGTCATGCGACTAACTGCTGCAACGCGACCGATATAGAACTCGGCTAAAAGCATAGCGCGAAAGGCGTCAGCTGCGGAATCCATAGTGCGTAACTCCTCGAGTCGAAAATAAGCTCGCCGAACACTTCCATGGATGTCGTAGACCGACAAGGACTGGTCCCAGACGACAGGAGCTTCTCGAGCTACTGCAACAGCAAGAGGAAGAAACATAAACACAGGAGAGAACGTGAAGGGGAGAAAGAAGAACAAGAAGACGATGATGATGAGAAAGAAAAGAAGCTATATACAAAGGAAAGGCTACAGAGGGTGGGGGGGAAAGAAAGAAAGAGGACAGAAGAGAAAACTGAGAGAAAGAAGTAAAGACGAAGATGATGTAGGAAAAGAAGAAGACGTAGACTATTATATGATTGAATGAACGAGAGGACACAGGGAAAGGGGGGGGGTTAGCACGTACAATACAGAAATAGATATAAATATATCTAGTATGTGTCGAGGAATAGAGACGAGGTGAGGAAGACGAAAGTTGACCAAAGAAGGAAATAAGAGCTTTCTCTTAACTCCAGGAACGATAAGCAGGGTATGTGCTTGCAGTGAGACGGAATGAAATAGATGGAAGGAGAAGTGAAGGAAAGAAAGAAACCGAGAGGGTTGAGGAAAGATGATGAACGGGACTAACACATGGTAAGTGCTTGCCGCATAGAAGCAGTCTAGCTTCTTAGATACCTTGGCACAAAACACCATCTCTCCATATGCACATGTTAGCTCCAAGATAGACAGAGATTGGAGATACATCGATACACATTACGTGCGTATGTGCAAGATGACCTGACTACTACTACTGCTGTTGCTGTCACTATGGCTATGACTCCTTTGCCGGTATGTAAGACACACGCCTCCTATGTATCACATACGCGGCGCATACTTCAGGATACATACATTTACACCTGCCTTCTTGTAGACCACACACCTCAGGAGAGAAAAGACACCCGCTTCACGAAGAAGATAGATTCTCACATACAGCTGCTGCTAGCTCATCTTTTTGAAGACGAGAAGAAGACATCTTACATCCCTCTCATTATCATACAAGCTACAACTTTCGCTTTGTTTCTCCGCCACTCAAGCACAAAGGGATTGCTGTCCCTCTCTCTCTCTCTTTTCTTCTTCCGTGCTTCACGAATCATGGGGCGATGCGTTCTATTTACTTAGAAGAGGGAAATCCAGAAAAGAAGAATGAGGCTGAGGGCGTTCTTTCTTTCTCTTCGCCAGGATATGATAGAAGAGATGGCTTTCATCTTCCTCCATCGCCTCTGCTTTGTCCTGTGCCTTTTCTCTGCCTCTCTCTTTCTCCTGATCTTTTTCCGCCCTCTACCCGAGATGGCTGCGACAATGAAGTGAAAACTTACGTGTCGAAAGGATAGTAAGATAAGGGCTTAAGGCTTCTTCAAACGACTTGAGCGACTTGGCATCTATCCAGACAGACTCCCACTCGAAGCTCACTGGACAGAAAAGAAAAAACACAAGAGGAGGTGGTGGTCGCTCGGAATACAAGAGAGAGAAATGACAAACACACGAACAGCGGAAGGAGCAGCCGGAGATCCTTTTAGCTTCACACACACATATAGACAGAAAGTTGTACTTGCATGCGTCAATATGGATGTATGTAGAGGAGCGAATGCAGGAGGATGGATGTATGAGTATGGATGGGTAGTGTGTTGCATCGAGTACGTATCTATCTCTACAGGCGTTTATATAAGAGTCTGATTGATTTCTGAAAATTACCTTCAGAGAAATTCAAGACGACTTGAGGATAAAAGGGAATCTTTATCCGATCCGTGAAAGGCTTTAGGCTCAGGGAAAGAAGGATCTATCTACCTCTCTATCTTGGATCTACCTATCTATCTCTAGTCGATCTATCCATCTCTAACCTATGTACCTATCCATCTATCCATCTTTCATTTATTCACTTTTATATTCTTGTCTAAGGAAAGACTTCAACTGTCTTCTGTCTTTGAGAGAAGGCTGAGACAAACTTCAGGCGGATCGGATCTGTTCTAGCGCTTTACCCTTAGCTCCCTCCTCTGAACTACAGTGACAGCGTGGAGTCACTCCATCCCCCTATACGTCTACATCACAGTCACTGTCTTTCAAATACAATAGGTATAGAGAAGTATTTTCCATGACACCTGCCTATCCCTGTCAACCACCTGTCCATCTCCTCTCCTCTTCTTTGCACTTTCGGCTCGCTTTCTTTCTCTTTTTCTTTCTTCTCGCTCTGCGGGCATCGACGACGATGCTCTTGTTTTCATCGTCAGCTTACCATTCGGCGTCTGTGTTCCTGTACCAGCAACAATGCGAGTGCGAAGAGGAACTTCCTTCAACTGCAGGGCCCTTTTGCTTGCTGTCCCTATTCCAGGGCTAGGCTCGAGAGCCTCAGAAGAAGAGGCGCTCGAGACTACTGCCCAGGGAAGGAGAGAGGCAGGCTTTAAAACAGCCGGGACAAAGGGAGCCCGAGAGCCGCGCCTTCTCTTCAGCCCCGTTGTGTCGTGTCCACCTACACGAGGACGGCCTTTCTTGGGGCGAAATCCTGTGCCGTCCGTCAAAGGAGAAAAGGAGGATTAGCAAGGCGATGAAGAAGAAGAAGAACAAGAGGGGGTATGCGTAAAAGAGAACAGAACAGAGAACAAAGAAAAGAAAGCAAAAGAAAGGGGAGACTGTTCTCTTAGATTCAAGGTATCCGGAGATAGATAGATTAAAGAGAAGTAGAAAAAGACAAATAGATAGGTTCAACATAAACAGATGAGAGACAGGTAGGTGGATACACACATCTATGTGTACGGAGACATGAAGAGAGGGAGAGAAAGAAAGTGAAAGAGAAAGGAAGTGAGTGAGGGGTGATCGAGAGAAGAAGGAGGATAGGGGAGCAGAAAGCAAGAAAGAGAGATAGATCGAAAGAAAGCGAAAACGAAAGGAGGAAAGAGAGAGTGGGAGGATACCTAACCTAGACAAATCATCTTACGCGGTGGAGATGTAGGAGGAAGATGTGAAACATCTCCTGGCGTTTCGACTTCAGTCACATCGTCTTCGTCATCCACTCCTCGATCTGAGTCTGACGGTTCTTCTACTGCTACAGCCCCTCTTCCTGCTTGTTCTCTCCCTCTCTCGACAGCATGCATCACCTCCTTCTGTCCTCTTTCTTCTTCTGCTTGATCTGCTGTGCTTGTACTACCACTACTACTACTACTGTCTCCCTGTATATCTGTCGTCGAAGGAGAAGATTCTACACGAAGGTGATAAAAAGGAGACGTCTCCGAATCTCCCGATAAGGTCGTTGACGGTGAGACTCTTCTGCCACCAGGACTCTTTTTTGCTGTACAGAAGAATGAGAAAGACAGCCCGCAGAAAAGAGATCCCAACAGCAGTTGAAAGAAAGAGAGAGAAGGAGAGAAGTAAAAAGAAAGAAACAAAGAAAGAAAGAGAACGGAAAGAAAGAGAGATATCTTGACAGCCTTCAACTCCTCCGATCGCACAGTCTTTCTCTTTCCCGCTCCTCTCTCCTCTTTCTCTTTTTCTCGTTCTTGTCGGGCTAAGTCTTCTAAGAACTGAATCGTCTTACTCAGGAGAAGAGATGGCGCTTATTGAGAAAGAAAAAACAGAGAGAGGGCATCAAGGAGAAAGCTTGAACGGTCACGCGGCGCTGCCAGCAGAACAACGACCCAAAGGAAAGAAGCTTTGTCTTTAAAGGCCCCTGAAGAAGTAGGGGAGGTTCATACATACTTAGAGAGAGAGACACGGCGTATACATATGTATATCTTCATAAATGGCTGAGAAACATGACTTAGAAAGACGTATCTGTCCATGACCTCTTCTATCCGTCTGTCTATCCATTCAATCATCTACTTGTAGTTATCTATTCATCTGTGTGTTTCTTTCTTTCATTCATTTTCTCCGGCTCTATCTATCTATCTATCGTGCGCTCTTTTGTTCGAGGCGTCCTAAGAACTTTCTTTTTTCCTAGAGGATGGCCGGTACAATCCTCAGTCACTTCACCTCCTCATCAGATACGCACATGTACATATATGAATGAATAGGTGTGTATGTATGAATATGTATGTATGGGTATGTAAGTATGTATGTCTTTCTTTCGGTCGTCATGGCTTCCTTCGTATTCTCATCGCAATGTCACTCATTTCCACTTACCTCTTGCTCTTCTTCTCCTTCTCTCTCTTCCTTCTCTTTTCTATGCGTATGTACGTACCTATGCATGCAGATATGTATATCTGTCCATATATATACATACATACATAAGAAGAGCTTACAGGCCCGGGGGTCGTCATCAGAGAGTCCATTCCCCTCTCTCTCCTGAGGCGTCCTATCGGGTATTTCCTTCTTTCTTTTAATACCTCTCCTTCCCTCTTCATCTCCGTCGCTTTCCTCCTCTGTCCTTTCTTCTAGACCCGCAGCACTTTCTCTGTTCGGGTGAGATTCTTCAGCATCCGGCGTCATCATTCCTTCGTCCTGTGCTTCCCTCCTTCCCTCTTGTTCTCTGCCACTAACAGAAAGCTCAAGAGGTTCGTCTTCAGGGGACAATTCTTCATCTTCTTCTCCGTCCACTTCTTCTGCAACGTACGCAGGTGGCGCACTAAGACATGCAAGCAACTGAGGCGAACGCTGAGCTAGCTGGAAGAACAAAGGATAACCTGCAAGTTGCCCTTGGCCAGGTGAGGGACCGGGTGTATGTGCACCTTCTTGTTGTTCTCCAGTTCCATCGCGAGAAGCGAGAAGACGAGGTATGCCTCCTCCACGAGATGTAAAATTGCCACTGTGCTTTCCTGTTGTCCTAGAAAAGAAGTTCCCACACTTCATGATGACGTGCCGTGTAAAGAGGAACACAAAAGAAAAGACAAGGAGAGATACACCCAGGAATCTCTTGTGTTGTCGCCTGACGGGTGGCCTCTCTCTGTTACTCGTCTGAGTAGCTCGGAGATAAGGAAAAGAATACGACGTAGATGGCCTGCGAAGTCTTTTCCTGTTACGATGACGAGCATTGTTGTCGCTCTTCTTATCATCATCTTCACTTCGAGAAGATCCACCACCCTTCTTAGTTGGGTGAAGATCTCTTCTATCTATGTAAGCTCTCTCAGGCTCTTCTTTAGCTAGATGAGCCGACGCCTCAACACCAAGAGGCCCTCCAGTCTCCCCGTCAGAAGACGAAGGAAAGACCAACGCATCGTCCATCATGATGAGAATATCATAGAGATGAGGGAAGAAGAAGAACAGGAGAAAAAAGAAGATGAAGATCCAGGAGGAGAGATGGAAAGAGAGAGAGAGGGAGAGAGGACGAAGAAAACGACGGAGAAAGAGATCTTAGAAAGAATCTAAGCTGTTCTTCAGCTTGAAAGACCTTCGTGTATCTTCTTTAGTAGAAGATCTGCCATGATACAGTCTGAATGAGGGCTACCCGAAGACGCCGTTCATCTCCCCCCCCTCTTTCGTTCACCGAAGGAACCTCGACATAATGATGATATGAGAATGCGCCGGTCTTGTGCTTTCCAAAGAGAAACATGAAGTCACAAACGCCACAGTGAAAGAACGGCACCGTTTTCGATGTGAGGGAAAGGTCGTTGTTATCAGCAGCTCTTTCAGATTCGTCTACCTTCGAGGGAGAGGAGTCTGAAGAGAAAGCGTGACCGACGATATGGCGTGGCTCGGATTCTTTCAATGCCTGTAGTTGTGTAGAAGTCTCTCATACACAACCTTTAGAAAGAGAGGCAAAGCACCGAGAGGAAACAGGACTCGAAGGTGAGAAAAGCGAAACCATACGTGTCTCACGCCGGTTAGATAAAGGATCGGTGACACGAGCAGGATATGGGAGATGAAATAGATCACTGTCGTCCGTCACTAGGAAAAACCTACCCCTGTGCCGCTTGTTTTCTAAGCACAGTCCCATGCATACATTAAAGGAAAAGTGTTGTGTATTTTCCAGATTTCTGTCAAGAGTCCAGCCATTTTCTTGAAAAGTCGGGAGGTTCACAACCTTGGAAACGCTTGCCACGGGCACGCTCGCAGCTCACTACTGAGAGACCGGTATTTCAGATGTTGGCCCGAAAGCTTTCTTCTCCGGTGGTCTTACTCGAAAGAAGAATCGGAAGAAAGAGAATGGAGCGAGAGTAATTCCAAGCAGCGGAACCTTCCTCTATCCCAGATAAAGAAGAGCTACTCCCCCGCGAGATTGTCTGCGTCCGGGCAAGGCACCCCCGGGTTGCCGTGGCAGTGAACACTCTCCTGTTGTTTAGAAAGAGAAATCAAACCAAGGAGTGCACGGAAGAAACAGCAGAAGCACCGTAGAAAGGACGTTGCATTAGACAGTAGTAGCTTTTCGTATGAAGAAGTAAGCGATCAGCTGGCTGTCGGAGCATCCGCTCAGAACGATCAAGCATGCGGAGACAGTAGAAGCGGGGCGGAGACGACTGGCTGGCGGCCCCGCCAGGGAGGGTCATGCATGAGTACTGATGACGACGCGACCACCGCACAGTCGACGATTGTGTTGTGTCCCCCTCGTGTAGGAGGGAGGCAAATGTCACAGCACGAGTGTAGTGGATACAGGAAAGCAACTTGTTAAGTTTCGGGCGTCTAGTACAGCTAGGCCAAGGATACATGTCATTCAATGGCTAAAATGGTAGTGTAGTGCCCGCTGCACAA
>NW_027155013.1:27234-27636 GCF_002600585.1 Cystoisospora suis | reverse complement strand
CAAAGAGCTGGTACCTGTGAAATTTCATTTGCGACGTGCTTCATTCTGCGCGCGCGCATGGCGCGGTCAGCTTTCTCCTCTTCGTCTGAGGCGGCGTCGTCGAGCATGATGTCCGCTGCCTGGGCTGATTTCCTCAACCACGCATCAGCCCGACGCTGCTTCAACTTCTGAAAACCGTGCAAGAAAAGTAGACAAAGTCAACTTCAGAAAAGCCAGGAGGTGCACATAGAAAATGAGAAACTCGGCGCACAGACGCGTATAAAGAACTGCGCTCTTACTAAGGGGTCCTTGCGTACAAGATCATGGGTGGGCGAACGCGGGTGCCGAAGATACGACTTGCAGACAGGACAAGACAACATGCCGTCTATCCCCCACGCTACAATAACAAAACGAGCACGCCGA
>NW_027155013.1:0-27105 GCF_002600585.1 Cystoisospora suis | reverse complement strand
CCGACGCGGTCCGAGGATGAAGTTGCAACAGGGCAAAATTCAGCCCACGAACGCGGTCTGCCAGCGCATGCAGACGTACCTGACGGCCAGCACTGTCAACCTCTGCAGCAAGGGCCAGAATCCGCTTGACCTTGGACAACTGGCTGTATGCTCGGGAGGAGGCCCGCATGCACTGAGGTTGATCCAGGTTGCTTAGCTGAATCTGGAGCGGCTTCAGCACCCGGAGCCAGTCAGGAATCTCTTTGGGCTCACAAACACAGACGACTTCGCCTGCAAAGAAGGAACGCACCACGGCAGCAAGTCAGCCCAAAGGGCTGCCACACACTCTCTCCCATCACATCGAACAGGTGGCCCAGAGTGAAGCCTACAGCTTACACGACGAACCACACTGCTGCGGGGCGAAAACATGACACGGGCAGGATGGACCGACCGGGAAGCGTGACTACCCTTTCACGTTGTGGCTGCCACTCCGGGTTCGCGTTATTCACCTGCCAATGCGCGCTAGACTCGGTAATACGACTGTGCGCACTTACGTCCTATAAATACATATGCACGTGAATATCTATACATCACGCCAGAAACAAAACACTGCCCTGTTTTCTTGGTGCTCACTAACGGGACTGTCTAAAGATCGCTCATTCCCAGAGAGACTCTAGGTAGGTAGCCTCTGATCGACCGCTGACCCTAGGATGAAAATACATAGGGGAAAAAGCTCCTTTTGGTATCACACTCTCCGCATTACACCGAGTCAAGCTGCCGAAACAAGCCAAAAATCAGTCGCAGGCTACCGAGACGGCACGCCGACACGGGGTCCGCAGTCCACCTGTCCCTGGTGAAATCAGAATTTACTTCTGAACACAGTCTAGCCTCGAGGACCCTGTGGAAGCGCGGGGTACCGGTCACTCCGGACTTCACCAGCGACGTATCCGCTCAAACAAAATGGGTAACCCACTACCAAGGTAGCTGATCTTGTTTTCCTGATTAGGCGCTGGGGCGCCCCAGTCTTCCCTACATCTGTATCGACTAAGCCTCATCTGCAGGTACGACGTACCACCCACGACCGCTGGGAGAACAGGAAACAGAATGCCACAGCAGACTGAGAATGAAAAGCGGATGCCGGTTGTCGGGGCCTTACCAGGATCTCCGGCTCGTGCAGTTCGTCCGCTTCTATGGACAAAAACTGCCGCAGATCGAGGAGTTTGAAAATGAACCACCTCACGCACCTCGCGCAGATCAAGGCCACGAGAGGCAACGTCCGTGCAGACCAGCACTCCCCGGGGAGCTTTCTGGAACCTGTCTTGCACATCACACAAAATGACCTAAATTAGGTCCAGCCGCACGGCCAGAAAAATTCGAAGATTACCCTCACCTGCGATTTCCTCAACGCGGGACAGAGCAGGGGGAGTAGGAAGCACTGTCGCATGTGCTTCCAACCCGCTAGGTACGCCGGAAGAGAAAAAGGAAACAGCCAAGACAACCCCGCCGTGATACGTGTGCAGTACTACTACAGTCAATGGTTCATACCGCCAATCACAAAGTGTTTCCGTTTGATGAGTTCACTAGACCTCTGTCTCCTTGCGTCCCCGAACGAAACAGAAGAACCTTAGCGAGAAGGAACCTTACTCACAGAGATGCGAGTAACACAATGTTGCCCCCGTGGCTCAGTCAATCAATGCCGACGTCTAGACTTTCTTATTTGTACGAACACCCACGCAACTCCAGGACCAAGTTTAAACTCTTACCGTTCTAGACGTTTTAGTCGCTGTTTCTGTTGCAAATTTGAATGAAGTCCAACAACCTCTGCAGTGAGTAGGGAAGCGTCCATGGGGCTGCCAGGGTCTGCCCCGGTGCCATCCCGGCCCCGTCTCAGCATGAGGCTGCAGCATCATCCAAAAGGAAAGAGGACACCTAGCCCTCAAGCAAGCCGGACGGCTTCATCGCTCAAGGAGCGTGAAAGCTGTCTATTCGTTTCCAAGGAACCGCTGCTCCGGCAGCGTCTTCAGAAGCGCAGTGAAACTCGCAGCGGCCTCTGCGGACACGGCCAGGCAGCAGACTGGGTGCCCAGTGCGCCTTCCTACAAAAACAGACTGAAACTCTACGCTCCTCGGCGCTTTCGGGTAAACCTAAGTTGTGTGCCGTGCCAAAATATTTTGTTAGTCCCTTTAGACGACTACAAAGCCCGCTACTGTCAAAGCCTTCCCCACCAAAGCAGCCTCTGTGAAGCGTGCTCTCTACACGACATGGGGAAAACACACCTTGAAGACATGCCTTACCCGTGGCAATGCGTATAGCTCACGCCCTAAAAGAGGCAGACTGCCGTGTCATTGTGTCTGAGGAGAATTACAACGCGAAAACTTCCTGTGCACGAAGCAGAGGCCCAGGAATGCATCTTTCAGATGCGTCTGATAAAGGCAATTGCTAAGCCGGTAGTCATCATTGACCCCCTACCTGAGAATGGGATCGAGTCGGTAGACATAGGAAATAGAGTTCACGAAGACGATAGCCTTCAGTCGGGAGTCAGCCCGCTTGGAAAACAGCGTCAATAAGAACAGGCCTAGGTACAGTTCCTGCATAGGTACAAGTTGCCACACACGGTACCGCGCAGTCCGGATATACGGGGAGTCAGCGTGAGTCCGCACACACAGTGCGCAGGAAACCTCTCTGTAGTCCGTACAATGGTAAGTGCGAATCACCGAGCAGCCGCAACAACACCGGCGGAGTGTTCACTTCTCGCTATGTCCCCCATCTGTCATGCGCTGGGAACTGCCCTGGCACTTCTTTCTCAACAGAGGGTGAGCCCTTCGATCTATACAAACATGGGCATGCCCGGAGACAGACTCACGACCCAGCTGTTGCCTGCACTCAGGGAACACTGCGGAGAGCGGTCATAGGATTACGCGGATGTGTTCGCACCTTGGCTGCGCCGCGGAGGTAAACAAGTGGATACGGATGTTCACATAGACACATAAGTATCTTGCTGTGCACTATACGGAGTAAATCCATTCCGTGCGTACACTAGACGAGTGCATAAAGCCCTCTCGCGTCTACAGCAGCTGCAGACGTAACAACTGGTTGGACTGTCAGCCGTTGCACAGCTTGCTGGCTCACAGTCCCTTGTGAGCCCACAAACCAGTTCCCTTCTGACAACTGCAAGCCCTAGGGTGTCCAAACAAGGCGACCACGCGGGGAGATATATATTAGAGTGTCACGCTCTGTAATCTGCTGTTCCACATCTCTACACCGCACCAGTCACATAAGGTCTTGTAATGGCGGTGGGAGAACTTTCCCGCACTGGCCGGCCGTGGGTTCACATGCGTAAGTGGCGGGAAAGGAACAAACAGCGCGCACGCTCGCACTCTCACCTTTTCTTCTGCTGCTGCTTTTACGCACGTTACAGTAAGTCCCTCTGGAAGCTTCACAGGCCCCCCTTCCGTAGCGGTATTTTCTGTGTCTCCGAGCGTCACCGCCTGATAGTCCCTGTCTTCATTTTCGTCCCACCGGCTTAGTTCACCTGGGCCGTCCTGCCTGTTCTTTTTTCCTCTTGTGAAATCCACGATACATAGTTGCTTCTTCCGTAGTCTCACGCATTCCATGAGCAGCTCCATAGGCTTCAAGTTTCGGTTCTTTTGCTTGTATCCACGTTTGTCCTTCGTCTCTCCTCCCGGGCCAATGGCAAGAGTAGCAGAGAAGACAAATGTCTGGATAGAACGCTGCCTTCCCACTACGTGGGCAATGCCCCCCGGACTGCGTGGCGTCTTTTTCGTATTCGAGCACGGATTCGGAGACGGGCCGTAGACAGCATCCAACAGATCTCGCATCTCACGGAAACCACCTTCTTGCATCAAATGATCTGCTTCATCCAGGACAACAAACCGAAGTTTTTCGAAGTTCGCCATGAACATGTGAGCCCGTGCTACAAGACCTTGACGTGACGTTCCAAAGAAGGCAGGAGGCCCCACGGGTTCGTCGAGCATTCCATCAGCTGACACTAAGGCAGATGAGGTATGTGGAGAACTATCACCGTCAGGCCCGCCCAGAGAAATTCTTGGAGAACTAGAGTTAAGACGGGAAACAAACGCACGTGCCTCTTGGATGACGGAGAAGAGCCTCCCTGGTGTAGCGATGACAATTGAAGGAGAAAGGCGACCGATCTGTCTCAGTTGTTTCTGTACCGCCAGACCACCAACTAAGCATATAAGGGCGATGGGGGTATGTGCACACAAGACCGCTAAATGCCTTTGCACCTGCAGGGCCAGCTCTCTGCTGGGGACAACTACCAGACACTCGGGACCTTCCGCCTTTCCTCTCTGGGAAGTTGACAGAGGAGAAGCCTTTCCTGCCCGGTCAGCTGTCTGTGTCATCTCTGTGGCGCATCTCCCGCTGTTATTGTTCTCATCGTCAGATCGAGTAAGTTCCGCCGCTTCGTCAGGAATCAGATCCAGTTCCAGAGTTTCACCCGTGAGTTCCTCCCCAGATGGTGCGCCTCGCTTTCTTTTCCGAGTTTTCGACATTGTTTTCTTCTCCAGCTCTTTCTCGGCTCGCCGAAGCATCTGGCTAAGCAGGTTGCATACAATAGGGACACCGTAAGCAAGGGTCTTCCCGCTTCCGGTCTCGGCAGCTCCGACAATATCTTTTCTGTCTCTCAGAGAGGGGAGCAGAACAGCCTTCTGGATCGGCGTGGGCCGCACGAACCGGTTATCATACAGGGACCGCAAGATAGCAGGGTGAAGAAGGTCCAGTGACTCTTCATCAACAGCGGAACACCAAAGTGGTAGAGCCTCTCGCAGTTCAACAACATGCCGCCAGTGCTCTGTTGCGTCCTCGAGTGAACAGCCGCCCCCTGTTAACGAGATCTCTGTCGGTCGGTCGGGGGGCAACGAGCCAACCGTAAGAGCTGAAGAAGAGGAGGAAGAATCGTTAGCAGATTGTGGCGAGCAAGCCGACAACGCGGAAGAGGCGCCGTTCGCCACAGGAGGCGCTGTACGAGATTCAGAAGACGTTTTCTTCCTTTTCTTGACTATGGCACCTCGCACTTTGTCAACTTGGGATGAAGCGACTTGTCCTGAGTCCCGCGTTTGCTTATCCCCTTTCTTTTCCCTATCGGCTCGTGGCGCGCGACGAGCATCTTTACTCTTGGAGTCGTCAGCACCTAGCGGCACAGCAGCTGCACAGTCCGAAGTTACAGGGGATGTTCCGGAAAGCTCTTCCGAAGAGTTTGGCGTTTCCCGACCCTTACCTTTCTCCTTTTTTCTCCTCTTCTCCTTCGGTGACTCTCCTGAAGAGATAGTGGAAAGCTCTGAATCAAACGAAGGAGAAATGATGAGAGCTGACCCGCCGTCCATCTCCTCCAACTCAGCCATTCCCTCCATCTGACATTCTCGGAAAGTCCAGGCGTCTAGCTCCGTAGGGCGCCATGTCGAAGACGACTTCTGCACTTTCCTACATTCTCTTGACGAAGATGAAGGCGAGGGAGCACCGTTCCCTTTCCCCTTACTCCTGAAGACCTTCGCCTTACGCATCCTTCTGATTGAGCCTTCCACGGGGAGGCCAAGGAGGTCGCTAAGTGTCCTTTCTTCTGTTGCGGAGCTGACTCCTCAGCCACCCCAAGACAGCCACTCTCAAACGGCAACTAAATTCGGTCAAGGACACTATGGAGAGCAACACAGGCATCCGGGACTCTCTACAGCTTTGCAAGTGTGAAGTTGAACCGAGACGGGTTGGTCTGCAGTATTTGCAGACTATGACCACGGTTAGGAGAGTCCAATGCACCAGCTGAGATGGTGCTGCAACCACTCCCACACGCTCAATAGCCGGGGATACTTCAGCAATCAGAGACTTTAACAGCCTCGGGCATCCACATTCACGCGGAGGCGGTTTCAAGCGGACAGCCTTGATTCCCCCTCTTGAAGACACTGAGGCGGTGGCGGATGCCCGACATTTCCAGTTCTCCACTTAAACGGTGCCAAAGCGCAGCCACGGAGGAACGAAGGCTTGCAAAGAGAGGACTGCATGAAGGAACGGAATTCGCCATGCAGTCCCAAGAGGGCGAGCTTGCAGTGCGCTACCTTTCAGCTTCCCCAACAGTGGAGCTAGGGCAACTGCTGGCGCGTCTGCATTGCATTGTCCGGAGTTTCACTTATAGGTGACGAACGAACACTACACAGCTGTACGAGAAGTCTTGCTGAATGAGAGGTGAGGTCTGTGGTCCCCGGTGATTAGTCTCAGTACGGGATATAGTCACAGCGAGTATGCTGGGAGGCTGATGGTCGACAGAATGTGGGCCACGTGTTCGCTAGCAAAACCAATCGACACGCCCGCCCCACAGAGCGCCCTGGCTCGAAAAACTATTCTCTATCGGTGGACCGGCCGGGAGAGCGTCGCGTCGTATAAAAAGAAAAACCTTTTCCTAGAACGAGAGTTGACAAGAACTACCAATACGAGGAAGCGCCGAGTTTTGGTGCCGCATGCAACGTGGCAGGGCAAGTCAAGTGTGTGTCTGGGTTTCAACAGCATCGCTAGCGTGCTGCCGATCAGGCCCTGGGAGCTGTCGCGTGTTCCTCATGGCTTGCCGTCCCCCCAGCAAAGTCGTTCGACTTTGCTGGGGGGACGGCAATCCAGTCGAAGTTCTCTTGTCCACGCCCTGAGGCCAGGGTACGGTCCTGTTGAACGCATCGGTATAGCGGAGACCCAAGGGAGACGGCCAACTTTTCCTCCCACTGATGTGACTGGCCAGCCAAGACCGACAGAGAGCACTGGCTTTCCTGGGGTTCCAGGATCGTAGCAAGTATCTCACGGACACGTGCTACTGAGGTGCCCCTTGTCGTGAAGAACCGGCATCGTTCTGAGAGCGACTATCTGGTAACGAAACTTTCTGTTATTGATATGGGCCCAGCGTAGAGGGCCGCGGCGGGAGAGAGGTGTAAGGAAGACTCCATCAGCTCTTTGCGCCGGGCTGAGGACTGAGTACAAGCAAGCTTGCAGCGGGCTCCGACGCCGCACCACGTTGTCTGACTCTGTCACGTGGCACGTGATACAAGTAGCTGCGCTTTCTAGAAGAGTGAAACATCGAGCGCCCTTCTCGTCACGCGAGAAGCTCATCAACAAGGTTCCTACAGAAACAAGCACCGGCTTTCTTCGGCACTGGCCAGGTATTCATCGGAGAAGCCTGGACACGGCGGCTTGCACTGTGCTTACCGCATCATCGGATCTTGTACTGCGTGCAACAAACAAGACTGCAATTGCCGGTACCGTTTATCGGAGCCCCCTTCACACGCCCTTGCCCAGGTCTGCTGATGCCGTCATCTGAGCTTCACTGGAGCACCTAATTTTGAAGGGCCTCAGTCACAACGACAAGGGCAGAGAGTCCTGCTCCCCCCTTCCGTCCTGATGCGTTTAGACTAGTTTACTTGCGCGGCATTGCGCGTCGCGTAGGCCTGAATCAAAGGCGAAGATCACAATGGAAAGGACGCGGTTCCGCTAGTAAACCAGATGAGTACGTTCGGCGGTATCCTTGCAGGAGAGCCCACTGAGGACCCGATTAGCAAGTAGCGACAGGTTACGAGGGTAAAAGAGCGATCGTCTTTCGTGACGGCGGGAGCTGCCAGACCGAGGTCCCTGCAGCGAGCGTGAATACTACGACGGCGGCGAAGGCCAGCGTGCAGAAGTGAGCGAAGCCAACTGTCTGGGTCCGGACATAGAGAAAGAAGCTCTGAGCTATCTTCAGGTAAGAGGCTCCGACTCATGTTGGGTCCGAGGGAGCTGAGGGCGCCGCCGTCGACCAGCAAGCGTGCGAAAGCCGTCTGAGGACTGCGATTTTTCCTGCATTATCATGTTCAAGGGGCCGAGAGTATTTGACGACAGCAACACAGTGCGCGGGGTGTTTGCTCGCATCGTACGCAGCTGCGGGCACGAACAGTTCTTCCTGAAACACGGCTGATGAGCGGCTCGCTGTCAACCCGCTGACGCTCCCCTGACCACGGAGCTCGCCGGAGCGGAACCTGAAGAGGAGGACAGCAGTCTGGTATTGCGACAGAATTCAAAGCCCAGAGCTGCCGTACGATGCATAGCTCTTCCCGTCCTATATTCTGCGGGGGAAGGGACTTCGTGCTTTGTCTGCAGTACGGGCGAACCAAACCTGGGGCTGCACGTCCACGATAGTGCATCGGTGCAAGCCGGAGACTTCGCCTCGCTGTGTAGTGGTGGATTATCTGGAAGAACCATTTTGCTGCCTTTCTCAAGCCGACTAGAGCTGCCATACGATAATTTCCCTGTCGCCAACCCCGGAAGTCGTTGTCTTTTTTTTTGCGCGGTGGGGTGGTATCTGTTCTGCGTTTCACAGTCCCACGACCAGGGGACCTGTTAGTCCCAGTCCCGGTGAAGTGGTCTTCCCTGAAGTGGGCCGCCGGCTGCTGTGGCACTTCGCAGCCCATTGTAGCAGACGTGCCTTCAATCAATCGTTTTGCCCCGGTGAGCGCTGGAGCAGCGCAAGCTGTTGGGCGTTGGCCCAGCAGCTTGCAGTTAGGCGAGATATTCTGTCTGGTCTGTCGCCTTCGGTAATCTCTACTCCAGTCCTGAGCTCCTGGCCGCCTACAAATGCCTCTCTTGGGACAGCCCTGCTTGCTCGATCGGGGCAGTGCTGCTAAAGCAGGCAGTTTCCATTTTCCAGACTATGGAGTTCAAACTAAGCTTGTTTGGTGAGAAGCACATAAGGTTTATCTGCGGCGGTATGCTACCCGCGACCGGGCGGAGCAGTAGCCAAAGGCCAGCCAGACCTGCGTGGAAGCTGCCGGGGGGGCCCATACACACAGTTGGTAGAGACACTCGACGACGGAGGAAACACAGATCGGCGTCAGTCCCTACGACGTCACCAGGGGTAGTGCACTCGCACATCCTGCATTCATCGGTTAAGGATACGCGCGTGTGCCGAAGCGGTGGTGTCTAGCTCTTGCACGGCAGCGCTGACTGCAGCCCTTCCTAGTTCCAGTAGGGGACTTGCCACCGCGTGGCCAACCAGCCACATAGCCACATCGCGGTTTTTCCCCGTGGCTTCACTGAAATAGACTGCTATGTCCGGTAGCCCGGATTGTCTGGAAAGCAATCGTTCATACCCCATCGTGTGGAATCAAAAATGTGCAGCCTTTTTCCGATGTACCCCTTTTCCCCCAGGCGCATGTTGCGTAGCGTTGCCGGGCTGCCCTCCCTGTCCCCCCGAGACCGTACAAGTGGTCTGCGTTCTCTAGACTTCCGATGGCAGCCGCTCACTTTCTAGGCTGTCAAAAGTAATTTTTGGGGGTTATCTTTTTCTCTTTCAATCTCGCCAAGCGTTTTCGCGTCTTTGCAAGGCCCCTACGCTCCTTGGTCCTGTGCTCACGGAAGCCTCAACTGGCGCTACGAGAAGTGCCATTAGCTGGACAATCGAAGACTCGAAGTTTCAGTGGCATTTACAGCTGCCTCTGCGGGTCGTGACGTGTTGTCTCCTTTTGCGCAGTTAAGTTGCCACGGATCTCTTTCACACTTTCTCTTTCTCCCTAGTGGGTTAAACTGCATCTCGCTTTGTCACTTCCGGCCTTGTCCGATCCGGTCCAAGTCGGTTTCATTGTTTAGTTCGATTTTCTCCGATGCCTCTGGAAGCTTGTACCCAACCAGCCTGCTCGTCGCTTATCCGTCTACATAGGACATTTTCTCGGTACTTTCCGACGTCCTTGTCTGGTAATTGTAGACTACCCATGACTCTCCGCCGCGCCCGTAGCACAGTTTCGCCAGCGTTGGCCCTGCGTTGTCTGTTGGTGATCATCTGTACTGCTGGAAGGAACCTGGCTTAATTTCGAGAGCGTTCTCCATGTCCCGCCGGCTGGAAAGATGTTGCTTGGCGAGATTTTCACTGCAAGTGCTTCATCCGCTTGCCATTCAGCTGGCTCCCGTCTGTTCTGGATTCACGTGCCACAGAGATGATGGAGTGTAGTACTGGCCATCCGCTAAGGCTAGGCAGCTCGAGCTCTCCACTCTTCTGGTCGCTGGAGCCAGCTCCCCCTGTCGGAGAATCGGAGAGGGTTCCTGCCTCCTTCCTCCGGGGCGTGTCGTTCTCGGGGACCCTGGGTGAGGAAACTTCTTCGCATGTGACAGTAGAAGATGTAGAAACGGCGTGCCAGCAGGCCGTGATGAGGAGAGCGGCCTCCACTCCTTCTGTGAGTTCAGTGTGCGGGGCTGAGAAAGGAGGAAGCTCCCGGCTTTTGAGGTCCGCGCGCGCTTCCTTCGAAGGACAATCTTCCCGCGCGACGGCTACGTTGTCGGCTAGTGCGAGAAGTGGCCCAACCCATTTCGATCTCACAGATAAGGATTCCGTTCAGCAGTCTCCGGAGTCCTCTTCCACGGAGGGGGAAACAGACATTTCGGATCCCTCCTGTGGGAACCCACCACGTGTGTGCCCTTCCTCAACCAGATCACCTTCGTGTTACATGGAGGACACTGTGGCACCGTATGATCCATACCTGAGCGAAAAGCAGGCTTCGTTTTCATCTGGCTTGTCGATCGTTGCGGATGTGCTGTCGAGCACACGCGAAAGTGGGCACGGGGCATCTCCAGGTGGTGGTGTCTGGCCGTGGTGTGCTGGGGGGGATGTCAGCCAGCAGCACGTAACGGCCAAGGACCTTCGCAGTCTGGCTGCAGTCTTACGGATTCATGTCTCTGGTCTGACAAGAACTGCAGAGAGTACCCAGCCGCGAGACGTATTTTTTTCTTCCGAGGGCAGCGGTGTACAGAGGGTCACACCCCTGCAAGCAGGGTGGTGCCTCGATGATCCGAGCCTGCGACACCCTATATGCGATCTGGAGGCGGCGGTAGAGCTTCTTGACATTCTCGCGCAGGCGCTGGAGGCCACAGCGACTACTCTGACGAAGATGCAAGAGAAGGTAAGAGTCCGCTGTATTACTTCGAGGTGCACTGTCGTGCAGCGTACAGTGTTGGCGTCCAACAGAACACAGGGGACTTGCGGCCAGGAAAGGCAGACCTTAGGTGCCGCAAGCAGTCCATGCACCGTCATCCAGCACGAAGCGCCTGTTAGATGTGTTAGGGTGGCGGCGACACACGGCGTCATTGGGGTTTTGTCGCTTCACCACCAGCGCTTACCAAGTTTGGTAGCATGGGACCGGTAGGATCGTATACGCCTGCTTGAGGCAAGAAGATGCAGGACACTCTATGAGTGAGAGAGGCCACTGCTTCGGAGGGTGGAAGCCAGTGACAAGTTCACGTTCGCACATCAGTAAGCAGTATGGCCGTGTCTGATACTTCAAGCTTCGGGAAAGCTTTGTTTTCTGTGTCCTCCTCTCAGGTAGCGTACCTCCAGAAGAGAGCAGAGACTCTGAGCGAAAAGCTTGACAAGGCTGTCGCTGACAACGACGCCCAGGTGTGTATGTGGCGCGAGCAACGATAACTGTGAGATTGCCGGAGGCTAAAGCTACAAGACTTTTTCCGTCTGTTTGTTGCTGTAAAAGAGCACGTCAGTCACCGGAGTTCGTATCCCTTTGGCTGTCCGCGTTAACGCGGTGGCTGGTGTATCTTCTGTATGCAAGCTAGTACTGAATCTGCAGCGGTTGTGCCGTGCGCACCAGCTTTTTCTCATATATTCACGAGTGTCCACGTCGGCAGACATCTGGCGGGGACAGTGTCTGTTACCGCCGGATGTCCCTCGACGTTGATGTCGTTCCAGGTGGCCCCTTGGGGCCGCGCACTACAAGCGCTTGTAGGTTGTTCAGCTGAACCCGAAAGATTTATTCAGTCCCTCGCACTCATGTGCTTACTCCCGTGTCTTCCTGGTTGGGTGCTATGTCTTAGTATGCTGAATCGGAGCAACTTGAACTCCGCCTGAGGGAGGCTATCAAACAAGTGAATCAGCTCCGGAAACGTTGTGCTCTCTTCGACAAGATGCCCGTAAGTCCACATGAGAAAAGGGAAGTTGAGGACAAAATCCGAGTGTAAACTTCAGCTCTGTTCCACGGACGAAGTGGTCACGGTGATCGGCTGTAAGGCTTGTCTGTTTAAATTTAACACGTACGTTTCAGTAAATATCAGGGGGGCGGGTACAACGGCTCAAGATCGAGCGCTTCTCTCTGGGGCTGCTACTGTCATTGGAGTAACGTAGGATAGCTCCTTCGTACGCGAAGAAACGGAGGGAAGTTGGGTACGGGCGTCTGGACTAATACCCTTACCAAACAAGTGTGCCGACTTAGAGTACCGGTGCCTTAGACCGCGCCCCGATTTTCCAGCATTCTTTAAGACGGGGTACATTCAGTTACTCCGCCCCGAAGAACGGCGTAAGACAGCCAGGTGACAGTCACGCTATCCATGCCCAGCTCCCCGTGGAGACTGGAAGATCGGGTAAGGTGGCTTGTCGTCTATATGGAGTCGCGTCGAGACTATCGGTCACATCACTTTCACCCTCATCATTACTGAATCTGCTGTCGGCACGGGCCGCTATTTGCAGGATTATCGCGCCCGATGTATGGCAAGCGAGCAGGCTCGGGCCACCCTGGAGCTGCAGGTGAAGGCTCTTCAGCAGCAGGTTGACGAGCTCCGCCGCGCTTGTGCGGGGCCAAGCCGGCAGCAGCGGAACAAGGTGGTCGGAAGGGTGCTTGGCGTGTCACGTTGCCGGGACGAAGAAGCAGAGGAGGTGAGAACAATGCCGTTTCAACGTAACTGTACTTAAAAGTGGAGGCTGCCGTCGCGGTACAACCGTACTCGAGCCGCGAGATTTCGTGCAGGGCCTCCTACTACATCTGTTGTCGCTCGTCAAGTGTGTCCCTCCCGAAATTCACAGAATCTCCAAGTTTTCGAACGAAATACTGAGGCGAACTGGTGGGGATTACCAGGTTGGGTTCAGTCAGTCTGGTGGAGGACTACTGCTGTAGAGCGACCGGCGGCATGGTTGGGTGCAGTCGTGGTCGGGATAGCGCAAGTGACAGGGTTGTTGTGCGGCGCGAGTCGTAGGCAAGGGCATCGCACAGGGCATAGTGAAAGTACGGTCTCTGGTGCAGTTTAGCGGAGCGTGCTTGTGAGGGGGACGCCTGTTAACAGTTCCTTCAGCTGTCATGCAGTTTGGGGGCCCGACCTTCGCAGTTGAAGTAGTGCTGAGGGAGTGGTCTGTGTGTTGTCCACGCCAGGCACAGGACGAGGTGTCGGACTCTGTAGCAAAACCCGAACCCGCCTGCACCGGGGGGCATCAGTCCGCAGAGGTGAGTTATTGCCGGTGAATTTCTCAACTGCTTTGATTGGCGGGTTCCGTGTATATTTCTTCTGGCAGAAGCGGAGTAGAGCTGCGAGGATCTTCGTGGGCTCTCACGTATGCGCGCTGATGTTCTCCTAGAATCTAATTTCTTGAAGAAACTTGGGCTGGTTCCTGCAGCCACCCGTCTGACTTCGGAGACAATATGAGGATGGTACATGATTCATTTTCGTGTAGGATCCCAGTCATCCTGCACCATCACATTTTTCGCATAGCCCGTGCGTAATGTCTAGGGTTGCGTTCTTGCGCTTGTGTGCGTTCCCCCCGGGTCTCTCCAGTACAGTGATTCTCCTGCCAGCACTCCGGTTTTGCCTGGAGCTCGTCCTGTGGCAACCGGAGAAGTTACTCTCGAGTCACCTGTGCCGCATGCACCTCCAGCCGGTGCGAATAGGGCCAGCCGCTGTGTCGCGTGCGGCTGTACGGCTGTTCCTCTTTTTAAAATAGATCGTTTGGAAGCCCAGCCAAAACTTCGAAGGAAAACGTCCAAAGAGCCGGAGATGTCATTGCCCGTGGTTGAAGGTGGCAAGGAGACGGATGGCAGCAGGAAGCTGTTTGATTCCGTCCGGGACAGGTCTCACTCGTTTGGGCCGACAGCGGCAGCTCGTGACAGAAGCGGGACGACCCTCGCCGGGGAGCAGACATCGTTGGTTTCACCTGTTTCTTTGGCGTCCTCTAGCGGCCGTTCGTCAAGCGCACATCCTAGACGGCAAAGCGTGGGTGGACACACAGGTCGCACAGGCGGGAAAGTGGAAGAGAGGCTGCCTGACCAGCCTTTGAACGAGGTAGTCTCACCGGCAAGTGAAGTACTTGGCAGAGGGAAGACGTACGCAGAACCGTGCGGGAGTTCGAAGCCGCCAGCCTGTCGTCGTGGAAGCTGCGACGGACCGTTACTTCAGGAGACGTCCGGCTTACAGAGAGAGGGTGAAATTGATTGTCAAGCCGAGCTCAAGCCGATAAGAGGGCCCTCGCCTCCGCATTCGCTTTCCTCTGGTGCTGGTTTGACTGCGAATGGGAAGGAATCCGGGGAGGACTGGACGGGGGCAGTGAAGACGTTGCACGTGGAAGAAAGTGGTGACGTGGTATGCTCAGCTTGTCTGGAACATGTTCAGAAGTTGTCGGTCAGCGATTTAGATGAGCGGGGGCCGAAGCCGCGGTACTGTCGTACCGGTGTCCCTTTGAGATCGCTGCAAGGGACGCGCTCGTACGCTCCTCCCATTCCTGAACCAAGGGAAGTCCAAGGCTTTCGTTCATTGGGTTCCGCAGCTTCCTCTTCGCTTCAGCTGGCCGGAAGGACCAGTGGAATTTCCCTTCACCGCAGCGAGACCGCGTGGCGACGCCTAGCGAGGCGCGGAACTCTGGGAGATTCAACCAGTTTTTCTCGTAGAAGCACGTGCAAGGGAATTGCAGGTTCTCCCCTTTTCCCCGTGGATGGTCCTGCCCCCACAAGTATTCTTTATTCAACCGGGTCCCTAAGTACACTTGACCAGCATGCCCCATCTATGTTTGAAGAGCTTCTGCGGAGTGGCACCTTGCTCACAGCTGAAGAAGCGAATATGAAGGCAAACCTAGAAAAACTCCTTGTCATGGTCGCGACGTCTCCTGTGAGTTTCGGAGACCTAACGAAGACGGGTCTTTCTCAAGACTGTCTGCTGAAGATATCGAAGCTACGTCGGCAACGTAAGGGTGCAGATGCTTCTACAACGGGTTGCCAGACGGGACAGCGAGGGTCTCCATTTTGGCGCCAAACTGCACGCCTCTGTGCTTTCTTCCGCTACATCACTGGAGGGGCAGGACGAGAAGCATCATCATCGACGTCCACAACTCCTGAAGTGGACGGAGACATCAGAAGCATCTACGCATCGGCGGTACACTTCGCAGCCGAGTTGCTCCGGATGATCTCGTGCGGGCGCGTGTGTTGTAGCAGCCAAGGCCTTGGAGGGGAAGACACATCGCTTGGGCGAAGCACAACTTGTGCCGAGGAGGTGGAACGGTCCGGCGCTGCACTTCTGTCAGAACTCACTCGACCAGGTGCTGACACGCAGGGAACTCCTGCCGCGCCGTGTGCCGCTCCTCCTGCCAGTGATACTTCGGGGTGGCGAGGTGAGTGGTGGCGACGGCGCGACGACGGGAGATGCTCGAGGGCCCGAAGACAGGGTTGCACACCAGAAGACGGATATGCGTCAGTTCCACTTGTTCTCGTGGCTGTGGTAGCAGCGATAGGTACAGCTATCTTCGTCGGTCGCTTCTGCTCGGGATCGAATTCGCTGACAGCCAGCCAGCGCGAGACCGACGGGTGGATCGCCGGTCCGATGGGCGGACTGAAGGCAGCGCTTCACTGCCCGAGTGGGCATGCTCCGGCGACGCTGCTCAAAAAAGGGTATCTGTGTGGTTAAGCTGCGCAGGCGCGGTGTTCGAGCCTACCTTTGCAGTTACTGTAAGGCGCTATTCAAAAGCGGATGCCGTGAATGCTCCGGCGCGCTCCAAGCCCCGAGAACAGCAGCTATGAAGAAGCTGACTATTTCTTTTATGGCTCAAACATAGAGATGTGACTCAACTCTCGAGCCAGACTCTGTTTTTTGGTGTTAGTTCATGCTGGCGCGTACGAAAGTTATTTTGACAGTAGACAGGACATCGAGGAATAGCAAACTGGGCAAGTTGTGGTCAGTTCATCAAGAGGTTCTGCCGTCTTGGGTTCGGAGTCTTCTCAAAGGAAGGGGCAGTAGACAGGATGTTTGCTCATTGAAAGTAGGAGGGCCGGTCAAATACCCACGCTTGTATCATTGACTGTGTGTCCACCGGCCTTTCTCTCGGGACGGATCTTGTCCAGGTTTAGTTCTGCCGAACGTCCCCGTAATTGATTAACGCATCTGTCCTCTGCAATATTTCTGAGGGGTGGCGTCACTATAACAGTTCTACGCATATGGCTGCCTGGGGGAGTCTCCTCCCGTTGCCGGCAATCCCTGTGGTCGCACTGTCTGGATGCTGTTACACACACGTAGAGTAAGCAAGAGTCACACGCTGTGTGAAACGGGAAGATCTAAAACGTGAGAAGATGCATGTGGTTGTGAGGACGTGCACACGGGCGCCGGACTTCCAACTTGTGCGCGAATGTGCGTAGGAAGATGAGGCGCACGAACTCACCAAAGAACGCAGGCACGCCTGGATGAGCACCCGGCGAGCCCTCGTACAAGTGGTCTAAGCACCGGATCAGACTTAGCATAAAAAGACTTTTGCACAGGACGGAGCGAACCGTCATAACACTTGAAAAGTTTGCTGCCGCTGACCGGGCAAAGAAAGCTCGGATGAAACACTCATGGGCAACATTGTGGCAACTTGTGCAACCGGACTGCGGGTGGTGTGAGACGGCGCAGATCAGTTGCCACTTCAGATTTCTCGCGTCATGCGCAGGGCCCCCGGATGCTCAAGCAGAACACGTTTACGGCAGCTACACTCTCGCATGTGGACACCAGTTAGGAACTTAGGTCGCGACTGGGCTACGTCAGCTTCGTCCCACCCTTCACGTTGCTCTCGTCCATAAGTGCATCCTGGGCGTTGGTCACCCGCAGCACGGCTTTCTTGCTAGTCTCTTGCAGCTCGCCGCCGCAGACAATTTCATCCAGCAAGTAATATGCCTGGAAGCCACACCCACACCATACAAGAGGCAAGACGGAACCTGTCCAGACTGAGACCAGTCTCTGATTCCGTAAGTAGTGGATGGGCCACCTGCGAGTTTGATGCATAGATAATTTCTCTAGACTATGCATACATCGCGGACAGGTTTGCATTTGATCACCGTCACACCGCCGGCTTCCTAGTTTGTATGAAGCAGGTACGCTTTCTGGGGACACGTACACCAAGGAGATCAACTACTGTAGCAGACCACTGAACGTATTCAAGCTCACCTTGTGAAAATTGAAGATGAGGTCTAGCTCACAGACGTTGCCGAAGTATCTGTCCAGGATCTCAACAAAGTGATGAATGACTTCCAAAGTCAACAGAGCGTTCTCGTTGCTGTCGATGCATGCGATGAAATAGAGGCTTGCATACCTGTGGTCCCAGAGACAGCAGGCACCACACCGCTCTATTCAAACGGGGCACGTGCTCGACCGCACGTTTCACGCGACGGTAGACCTCCACGCTGCAGACGCCAGCCACAACAACGGTGAAGACAGCCGTAAGCAGTGCGGAGTTCGCTACCAACAAGCACGCAAGACTCGGCAACACCGCAGGCTGTACCCAGCACACGGACCCGGGCACAGCATCACGCCCTCCCGCGTCCACCGGGGCGAAGCAGCACGAGCACCGGCGATTCGGTAATTGAAGGCCGCCTGTTAAACTCGTGCCTCACACCCCGCAGGGATCCGCGCAAGAAAAGGCTGCTCCGAATACGTCCGTACCTCTTGAAAACGAGTTTGGTATCCTCGCGCCACTCAACAACGTTGCACTGCTTGGCGCTTCGCTGTAGAACACGTGAAGCAGCTTCCCGCAGCAGATCGTTCCGTTGCTTCATAGAGAATGACCCGCCCTCGAAACTCCCACCTTCTTGAGCTCCAGACGGACTGGGTCCCCGTGAACCTCCTTCGGCGGCACCCGCAACGGGGGGGAAGTACCACCTGGAGAGGCGTACCTTTCCTTGACGTGAAACAAGAAGCAGAAAATGGATCATTCTTGAAACGTAAAAACAACGGGCTCGATCGAGACACTCGCTGGTCTGGGTGAGGGAGTGAACGCGCTCAACGAGTCGGACCAGTCGTAAGCGTGAACCGAGTCTCTTTCGTCCCGCTCTGAGGCAACGTGACAAGCCAATGGAGGCAACTTGATACCATGGGCAATGGACGTACAGTTACGAACGTGGTTTCACATGACACCATCGACCAGACGGCCGTCGCTCTGGAAAGAGACGAGTGTCACAACAACTGAGAGAAAAGCACAAGCACTGCACGGAGAAGAACTGAGGAAAAGGCAGTCTGGCCGAGCTCTGAGGAAGTTGGCACAGTGCCAGCGGAAAACAGACGCCGGACAGGGGCAGAGAAGGCAGGCTCCACAGAGGTATCGTCCGTAAGCCTTCGAAGACAAAGCACCAGTCTGGATTTAAAGTGAATAGAGTAAAGGGGAAGTCGAAGAAAACCTGTATAACACGGGGTTGAAATCCTCGGCTTGCGGAGCAGCCAAGCTGTGCCCATGGCTCGACGTCGCGGGCTGAAAGCAAAACAGAAACCCTACGGTTCTGATGTGTTCAGGAATCACCCAACACTGCAGAAAAGAGCAACAGCTCTCAAAAGCAAACTGTAGTGTAGTCTTGGTGGAGCCCTGCAGTGGAGTGCTGATCAGAAGAAAAAAGAAGACAGGAGCAGGCCGGCTTCCGCGTTTTGCATGCTGCGTCCAGTGCATGCGGGAAGTACAGAAGGGCAGCAAGCGACTCTGATAGGCCAACAAATCTTAGATCTGCGGCTGCGGGCTTCGGGGAAAATCTAGACTGGGATCTAGCACTGGCCGGCCGCTTCGGAGAAGCCCCTGACTGCAGCAGCTGAACACAAATAGTCCCTTCGCTCACCGAGCCCTCTGCCAGTGACTCTACGCGACAACTTTGTTTATGCTATTCTCTGCCGTACTACCCTCTTGTCTTTTGGGGAAGGACGTCAACCGTAATTCGCAACAGTTTGCCCGGCTGACGGGCAATTTTCCGCGCTCCCAACCACCCCTGACAGAGCAGGCGTGTCACTGCCACCCGTGCTCGAGCGGGAGAGAGCTCGGTCTGTGTTGTCATAGACCAGCAAGCCGTGTCACGTGCTGATAAGCACGGTCCGAATTCTACTTTTTCGAGACAGCCGTGCATTTTGGCCCTGTTAGGGTGACGTGTATCAAGCTGGTTCCTGACCCACGTTTCCCACTGTTTCCAGCAAGTGTGGGTACCCACATATTGGTCAAAATGGCAGCTTCCACTATTCCCCCGTCGCAGTGGCCCGCGCTTTTGTATGCTCCACCTCCCACTGCCGCCAAGTCCGCGGTCGATGCCTTGCCGCAGATGCAACTCGACGATCTTCACTATCCACGCCAGATGCTCCTCTGCCAAGGCGCCGGCTACGGGATCGGTCAGTGCATGCGTACGGTCCAGGTGAGCTTTCCGGCTATGCATCTACCCCCTGTACTGTTGGAGAGTCTCTTTAACATATTGTACGCTCCCAACTACTGTACAGGCGCACTTTCCGGCAATATATGTGCGCATTCTGGAGTGACGGCCAGTCTGGTAGAGAGAGCGGGGTGTTGCCGACATCGGCGAGCTTCTGTCCGCTTTTTCGTATCTTCTCATGCCAGGCAAGGCACTGAACACAGAAGCGGTCCGCCAGGCTCTCTAGTCCATGGCTGGTGTGTGGCCGATTGTTCAAGGCATGTCTTCTAGCTGTTGAACTACTCCACCTGTCAGTATCAGTGCCTACTTGCGTTGTGCTACAGCCAGACGTCCGCGTCACCCCCGCAAATCCCGCAGAAAGACTTTACAACGCAGAGGTGTGCGCGGCTGCAACGTGCCTATCGGAGCACGGTGCGGGGACTGAGCAGTGCCGGTATCACCTGGAGAGGATGTACAAGCTGATGAACAAAGAGAAGCCACCAGAGCCAGGCATGATCAGTAAAGGCATAACGCTGGTCTCCAAGCTTCTGGGCGTGTACCAGAAGGAGGCCTCGTAGAGTCAGGCGAACTGAGCATTCTCGGGACGGAGAAACTGTTGGCTGTTTGCCGGTCACTACCTGCGCGAGTAGCGTACGTAATGTGGGCTGCCGGTAGCACGCTAGAGCCGTGACATGGAGGGCTGGAAGAGTGCGGGTCTCCCGTGGCTACTTTGCTGGGTGCGTGTTGGCTTGGTGCGAGAAGCCGCGGACAATAGTGTGGCGTGCGCATGTATGAGCTGTACTTGTCCTGATCCCGAGGACGTAAACGTGGATGGATGTGTCTGAAGAAGCGACAACAAAGGCGCTTACGAAGCAAGAGGCCGTGCAGATCACGGGAGGAGTCTGCGTACTAAACGCAGGTCCAGGTGTGTCATGTTGCCGTACTCAACGTCTCCGGACGCGCTGTGCTGTGTTCCCTTCTACGGTAGTCCGCGGGGTCGCAAGTTGTTGACTGCTGGGAGCGGAATGGCGGCTTGCAGGCCCCAGGAGATCAGTCTGTGAGGTGCCGAACTCGAGCTGTCTGGATCACTCCTGGTCTAGCGAAGTATTCCGTGGCGCTCTGTCCCACAAGTCTGAGGATAGTTGGGTTTATTGTTACGATGGAAGGAGATGGGATTTCTCGGGGTAGACAGTTGGCAACGAATATACGCGCCGGCAAAGGCTCAGCGGTCTTACTGCAGTGCGTGCCAACGGCTCCGCCAGCACCAGCTTCGGGAGTGCCCTCTGACCGAGAGTGCTGCTCCAGAGAAAACGGTAGCTATACGGGCACTTCCGCCTCGCAGTTGAGTTGTGTCCCTCCCATGCGGCTTCGTCGGTCCGCTACTCACCCGCAAAGAGCCGCCGCACTAACGTACGGAATCACCTGCCAGTGAACGTCTGCGGACTAGCGTGCCGAGGACGTTGCTCCGGCGAAGCCAAGCAAGCTTGTGCGCTGCGCCAGTCTGCTCTGAAGAAGCCAGTTGCAGACGGTAGCTCCGGGCCGTCGGATTCGGTTGCCTCACCAGTCGCTACAGTAGACGCGTGGGGGACTTGCCCTGTCAGTTCAGGGACGCTAAGGACTCTCAGGCTACGATGTGGAGGCAAGACGGACGGGCGGCTCGAAGTTAAGTAGCAGGTGTATGGGATCTGTCTGGTCTGACGGCTAGCAGACGATCTGACCAGCAGCGCTCTACACTTGCCTCATGGTCGAGAGCTATCGGTGTCGTCAAGGACAGCACTTTTGCAACGACACACGGACGAGTGCCAGTATTATTGGAAGAGTTTTCGAAGGTCAGCTATTCTTTCCTTCTCCATGCTGTGGGACAGGTTTGCGTTGATCGTGCGCAGGCGCGTTTCCGTGCTCGAGCCAGGCTGGCAGCCGTTGTCATCGATTTACGCCGATGCACATCGCCGAACAAACGGCTAAGCGACATGCTGTCTCGCTCAGGGAAACGCATGCGATGTACCATCCGTTCTCCCAGGCGAATGGCTCTCAGTAGAAAGGATCGCATTTCCTTCTTATCAGGTCAGCAAGGAAAGCTCTAGAATTCTATGTCACCTTTGAAAGTCTAAGTTTTGTGAGCTGGTCAGCCTCCGCTGCTACTGAACTTGTGGGCTGTCGTCTTCCTTTTTCGCTCACGACTCATGTGCATGCAGTGCTTTTTCGTATTTCCCCTACGCCGTCATGGACCCCAAAAGTCGCTTTCTCAGTAACTGGCAGTGTTGACTGCCTACTTCACAGCACCCTGCTTGCTTCTCTCAGTGTCTGCCATTTCTGGCAAGCCTCGGGAGCGCGGCCAGCTCGTTTTTCCGCACTTGGGACCAACTTCATTGCATAGGGGAAGCTCTGTCCATACCTCTCAACATCTACAGATATCCGGACTCCTCAGAGAAGTCTAGCCAGTTACTTAGCATGCCTGAGGGATATCCGTAGGCATTGGAGGGTGCCTTTCAACGAGTTGAACCCACTTTCACTGAGGCACGCCCCTCTGCCACATGCTTCGGAGCCACTGGATACGATAGTGAACAAAGGTGACTTGGGCCACACCCTGTCCAAGTGCCCGCATACTCGCGACCTGATGCTCAACTGCGTGGGAAGGAAGAGACTTTTTGTCGAGGCGGATACGCAGAACAGTTCCCAGGCGACAAGGCCGATCAGCCCGTACGGCCGCCTGGGTCGAGCACTCATTTTCGCCGCCAGAAGCGTCTCTCGACTGGTCGTCGTAAACGATGGCACATTACACGCGCAAGCTGGAGGTGCAAAGACAGCCTTTTTATCCCCCGCTTACCTCCACTCAACTTCACGACCGCGCCGTGCTCTCGCACCACTTCTCTTCTGCCTCGTCCAGCTCCCAGATTGGCAATGGAAAGCCGACACGAACTCTCCCCCCTACTCCCCTCTCAACTTCCTTGTCTTCTGCATCGTTCCTTTCGACGGAACACGCCGGATCTGCTGGCCAGCTGAGACTCTATTACCCGGCAAGAGATACGGTGAAGCTCCGGGGAAGAACCCGACCAGGAGGGGTTTGCTTCAACAGGTCTGGTTCGCGCCTTCTTGTGGCCTCGAAAGACAGTGTCCTGCTTCTGCATACGTTTAATGTGACATGTGAGAGACAAATAAAGTCCCCCGGAGCTTCGCTAGTACTTCCTCATGGTGATCATCCGGACGTGCTTGCTGTCGCGGGACAGGTAAGACGGGAGGTTCGCAGCTGCGTAGTACCCGTGTATTCGACCCTAAGGCAATATCAAATTTTAATAAACTAGCAAAAAAGAATTAATAAATTCAAAAATTTTAATTCATTTATCCAAAAAAATTAACTATCATTTTAATATGTAGAATTCATTTATTTTTATATACTCTTCCAGTATTGTTCTTTTCCCTGTCATTCGCCTTTGTCCTTTTGCCAGGAATCTCACAAGCAACCGCCCTATGTACGCATCTTTGATGTGCGAGTTCCCACCAGCGGGAAAGCCGGAGCCAACGCCTCAAGGGACACTCCGATTTTGGAGTTCTGTGGAAAGTGTGCGGAACCGTGGTCGACGGGGAGCTGGAGTGGATCAGCGGGCGGTCAGATCGTTTGCGTGGATGGACGGGATGTGTTACATGTCTTCGACCTCCCGGCGACTGTACGCACGCCTCAACGCACAGGCGTTTCGGTGTCGGCTCACCAAATTGTCGGGCAGCCGCGGACCAGCCCTGCTTCCCTTTCTCCTCTCAATCCTTCCGGGAGCCCAGATAAGAGAGGCGCCTCTGGGACAAACGGGAAAGGCGCAGAAAAAAGTAGCGCAGCCACCACTAACTCGAACGGCAAAAGCGTTGCACTTGAAACGACCTCGGACAGATCCTCGAAAGCCACGGCGCCACTGGGTACGACTTCTCTCTCTTCCATTTCGAAGCCCCGCTCTGCTTCTGCCTCTAGGCAATTGCACGGTGGCGCAAACGTCTGTCTTTTCGATGCCACGGGCGAACAGCTTCTTGTGGGACAAGGGGACGGTAATGTGAGCGTCTACCCCGCAGAATCCCTTTCTGTCCGTGAGAGCAGGCCTTTCGTTCTAGAAAGTCTGCATCCTGGAGGCGTGACTGCATTGACCAGTGACCCCACTGGGACTTTGGTGGGCTCCGGCGGCAACGACCACGTTGTCAACCTGTTGACGGCGGACTCTCTGACAGTAGTTGGCTCGTTGGGGCGGACGGAAGGGAGTGTACAGACACTAGGATTTTCCCATGATGGCCGGCTTATTGGGTGGGGATGCAAGGATCAAACCACTGCTCTATCCCGGGGAGGAACTGGCAGGCAAGTCTGCGGAATCGATTACTCTGTGTCAGGACTTACTCATGTCGCGTGACACTCGGGAAAAAGTCTTTCTAGAGACCAGACAGTGTCAGTCTTTCGTGCTTCAGTTGTCTCGGGAACCCTTTTTTCTTACTTTTTCGGGCACGGACGCGAAGTCAACACGCAAGCAGGCAGAGTTGTCGTCTCGGGTCTTCTACTCACCGAAAAGTCTTTTTTTCCAGATTCTTCGCGAGCGCGTTGCTCTCTCTTTTTCTGTGTGCTAGCGATTCGTGTTATTTTGCGTGTGACCGCTGCGAATTCTTCTGCCCGTGGTCGTGGCCACGGTGTGCGGTTGAGGAGCCGTGCTCTGCGCTTCGCGCCGTGGGGCGGGTAACCGCCCTTCATACCAGCGACGCACAGGCGCGCCTGGAGAGACGGGTCTCGGTCGCTGCTCCCTGCTTCTATCTCTTTCCTGTCCGTGTGCTACTTGTGGTAAAGCCCAGGTTTGCTGACGGGCTCGTCCCGTGTTTGTACTGTATCAGCCCGAGCTCGATGTTGCGCCAGTTTTGCCCCTGCGAGCCGTATTACGTAGTTTCTTCCCTTGTGTTTTTTTTTATCACGCTGCTTCCACTGTATCAATTTATTCGCTACATTCTGTGAGTCCGTGTGTCCTCAGGAGTGAAGCGGGCACGCCGAGGGAGAGTGATGGTGCAAGTGGAGAGAGGACAGAGTCACTCCTCACTATTGCTGGTACTGATCCTTGCGAGATTTATCTGCAATGCCCCATGCCAGCTCCAGTTTCCGCTCTTGCTTTTCATCCGTCGAGGTACATCTGTGCGTTCGTGACTGAGACAGATGGCGGGCAGACCCAGCAGTCTGGCCAGTCGACGGGCGCGGCACGCGGTACTGGAGCAACGTACTGGTGCAAACAAATATCGGCCCAGGCGCACCAGCCGTTAGGCATTTTCACGCTTGAATAGGGCGTGACACAGGGTGTAGCTAGGAGAATGCGTTTTCTCGGGGTGTCGTCGTGAGTCAGGCAGCAAGGCGGTGCACACGCAAGGCTGCTCGGGGTATCTACTCCTCCTCCGGCGCCACATTCTTAACAGGGACCGCTGTGTGCGACTGGCAAGCGCCGACTCGTGGACCAACTGTCATTCACCAGCGGAAGGCCTTATCGATTCACGGCCAGAAGCTTAGCATCATTTTCTCTTGACTGTTGTGTTGCGGGTCTGCGAAGTCCCCTGCCAGTGAGTAGTGAGAAACACCTGATGTGAAGGAGAAAGCGAAGACACGAGGGCTGTGAGTTCCAGTTACCAGTTCACGGTCGCAATGTTACCTTCTCATCGAGCCTTTTGACGCTTAGTTAACACTGGTCATTCAAAAGAAGAAAAAGACTGCGGCGAGAAAGTCTTCGGTGTTCACACGAGAAAGGCTCTACTCGCGAACTGGCACGATGTCGGAGTCATTCCAGGAAGACCGCGTCAGCCAGTCTTCACCGCGTCCGTGCAAATTGCAGAGCGTTGTCACTGAGTATCAGCCAGCGGAGTGAAGCAGTCAAAGCCTGGAATTCATCCTCTCGCAGAGACAAAAGGAAGCACTTCTAGTCTCTCAGGAAGACACCGAATATTGCAAGCTAGTTTGCTAGCTTTGAACTAGAAGGCGAGGTGTTCTGGGTTTATGGTAGATGCCACATCGCATTGTTGCGAGGAATCGACTTCGGTTTTAGTTCGCGTTTTCCTGCTGCCTGCTATCCGGAAAACAGCTGTGGTCGCAAGTACTTGTGTTACTTGTGTCACCTCGTGAGAGAATCACCGCGAAATCAAGTTCTGTGAAGCAAGGAGCCAATTACGCTGGCTTTGACGTTGGGCTCTGCGCCATCGCGGCCGTCACGAACCGTCAGTTTGTCGTGGCTTCCATTTTTCGCACCAATGTCGGATCCGCTTTGGATCATAGTTGTCGATTCTGTCGGAGCCGTGCCTTTTGACCGCAATCCATGTATGGCACGGAAGCGCGTGTTCGTTGAACCTGTCAGTGCCTCGAGTCAGACGTTGGCAAGGGAAAAACATGCGAATGCTTGTGTGCCCCCAGTTGCTCGCGTGCGCCACTGAAAAGCTTGCTAGAAACCCGTTAACGTTTTGGACTCCATGTGATGAGTGCTCCAAGTACCGAGTGGAGGCGCATCCCGGTGTGCGAGGCTGATCGGCAAAAAGCTTTTCCCGGAGCTGAGATCTTCAACGTGCATGTCGGGAAGCTGCTAGGAGTAACCAATCCTTCGGGAGCCGCATTTGGTGCGCGCCGCGATCCGGCGCACTAACCGGAATCTCCTAGCAAACTGATGTACATGATATGGCAGGCTGTCATCGTCGCTAGCGGGAATACTGGGGAGCTCGTCGGAGGTACTCGGGTATGACTTCCGACGAAGTTTCGAAAGAATTTCACTATAATTTTTACAGTTCCAGGCAAGCGAGCCAACGAATATAAAGACAACTACGTGGCACAGCAATCACCACGACTTCGAAGATGTGCCCTTGGAGAGTCGGGACGTGAGCATGCGAAAACCTAACAAAGCGCCCACGTGCAAACCTCTATCTCCACAGGCAGTGAAAGTGAACACTCTCTCACACGTCAAAAGTAGACGAGTCCGTTGTGACTACACTCAAGAGAGGTTTTTGAAAAGGATTGAAATGAATTTACTCTCTTCCGAAAGACCAAGCCGTTCTCCTCTTCTAACAGGAGCTCGCGTTCACTGCTTCCGAGACCGACCGGGGTCACAAGAATGCAAGCGCCATATAAAGATACACACAATTCCTTCGCTTTTGTCTCCGGCTTATGCGTTCTTTGAGGGAACCGGCGAGCAGGCTTGCTGCTGGATCATTTGCTTCATTGTCTGCTGGAACTGCACAACAAACAGAACGCGAATGGTAACACCAGTTGCCTGGCCACGGAGTCAGCTATATACCTGGAGTGACGTCGTTGACGAGGGGAATCACACCGTCCAAGGACAGACTGGCAGCAGTACTACGGTCCACTTGCACGTCTGAAAGAGCCTAGTCGCTTAACTGGCCGTGCTACAGGCTAGCTCTAAGGAATGGCAGTAGAAGGGATTCGGAAACAGCAAAAGCTTGCTCCTCAGGAAAAAGGTCCCCTTCGGGAGGGACACGCAGTCCCCACCGCGTACAGAATACGAAGCAAGAAACCCAGGTGAGACGGGCACAAATGCAAGTGAAGTTAGTTGTGATCCAGTTGTTTGGGTCTGAAAGAGAAAGCAAACCGCACCTCCTCGGCTCGCGCGAGTGTCTAAAATGCCGTCTCCCTGTCCATCGGGTGTAGCCCGATGGTGCGCGCATGGAAGCAAAATGGGCGGCGAGCGCGCTGCGGCCCTCAGGGGATGCAGCATGTCACCGC
>NW_027155012.1:4307-4894 GCF_002600585.1 Cystoisospora suis | reverse complement strand
CTAAGATGAGGCGGCTCGTCCTCCGCCGGCAGCAACAAAGACACATGAAACACAGGATGCACCAACCATGACACAGGTAAGTCCAGCATCGCTGCATTCTCCCCAACCATCTTCACAATTCGAAACGGTCCCACAAAACGAGGCCGCAAAGCCTTCGAACACTCCGGAATAGAGAGGTTCGTCGACTTCAAGAACACACTCTGCCCTTCTTTGGATTCCACTGGTCTTCGCTTAAGGTCCGCGTACTTCTGCTGGAACTCCTGCGCCTTGAGAAGTTCCCTCCGGGCCATGCCGAGCTTGATCTTTGCTTGCAACGGTGACAACTCAATCGCTGTAGCTGTTGGAAGCTGCAACTGCTGACACACAGGCTTTGGCGGCACGAAACCATAGAGTAATTCAAAAGGCGCATGCTTTGAACTCGAACGTTGAGTACTATTGTACGCGAACTCCAGCAGAGGTAACACCTTGGCCCACTTCTTATCATCCCCCCTCAATGCACAACGTAACATTTGTTCAATAGTCTGATTGGTACGTTCAGACTGACCATCTGTTTGAGGGTGATATGCAGTAGACATACGTTGCTTGAT
>NW_027155012.1:3766-3957 GCF_002600585.1 Cystoisospora suis | reverse complement strand
TGGTCCATCTTGGGCCACCAAAACAAACTACGCACAGCGATACGAGTCTTGTCAACCCCCGGATGTCCCGCCAAAACATGGTCATGAAACTGTCCTAACACATCTTTGCGAAGGTCGCCCTTCGGCACACAGACTTTCGAACCCGCCTTTGTTCTAACCCACAAGAACCCTGACTCACACTGGTACTCCCT
>NW_027155012.1:2664-3657 GCF_002600585.1 Cystoisospora suis | reverse complement strand
CATCCTTGAAATCATCACACTTTTCATAGCACTGTGCCCAATCACCCCTGGAAAATTGTTGCTTAGCCGCACCAGTCGCAGCTTGACCCCTAGTAATAACACCAACGAAATCAGGACGCCGTGAAATGGCATCCGCAACAACATTCTGCTTTCCCGGCTTGTACACCACATTCAGATTGAAATCCTCAAGGCTATCTAACCAATAGCCTAACTTAGTTGTTACTTGCTTTTGTTTCAACATTCTACTCAATGTAGGATGATCTGTCTCGATAGTCACCGGTTTGCTACCAATGAACTGTTTCCACTTTGTTAACGCATGAACAATCGCACGCAGTTCACTTTCGTACGCAGGCATAAGCTTCTCTCGCTCACCGGTCTTCCTGGACTCGAAAGCCACAGGCACTCCATCTTGCTCCATCACCGCTCCGATAGCGTGTTTTGAAGCATCCGTTTCAATCACAATAGGCCTGTCTGGATCAAATATTTGTACCGCGGTAGCCGATTGTAAGGCATTCTTAAGGTCTGCCACAGCCTGCGAATGTTCACCTCTCCACACCATGTCTGATTCTTCACGTAACAGTTCATGCAAAGGATGCGCAAGTTTGTTGAAGTTAGGGATCACACGACGATAGTAGCCAACGAGGCCTAAGAATCCTCTAAGCTGACGCCGGTCTCTTAAAATCTCCGGCCTCTCAGAAATAGTTCGCACCTTATCAGGGTCGGGTGACACACCCGTAGGTTCAATTACAAAACCAAGGTATTGCACTCGTTGAGTTCCGAACTCACACTTCGAAAGCTGTACGAACAAACGATGTTCACGCATTCGACGCCACACGATTTCGAAGTGTCGCTCGTAATCTTCACGAGTCTTAGAAAAAATAAGAACGTCATCCAAGTAAACGACCACGAATTCGTCTAATTCGTTCATGAAAATATTCTGCACCAACCCTTGAAAGGTTGATGGAGCACCAGAAAGACCGAAAGGCATCACAG
>NW_027155012.1:2114-2566 GCF_002600585.1 Cystoisospora suis | reverse complement strand
CCAAACGATTAATCAAATCATGAATTCTTGGAATAGGGCACTCATCTTTGATGGCTATCGCGTCCAGAGCGCGATAGTCGATCAGTAATCTAAGTGACCCGCCATGCGTCCCCACGAAGAACACACGCGCCGCAATCGGAGATTGCGATGGAACAATGAAACCTTTCTCTAGCAAGTCACGTAACTGCTTCTTAAGTTCACGCAAATGTTCATCGGATAGATTGTAACACTGCTTAGGATACGATGGAAGCTCCCCCGGCACAGTTGGAATAAACTGTTTTATCGGTCTCTCCTTCACCCCACCCGATAGAAGCTCTTGAAATAGATCCCCAAACTTATCTGCGACCCTTGCTAACCTCAGGTCTAAAGGCTTGCCGTCTTTCTTTAAGCGTTCACTCGGAGTTTCAACACGTTGAGTTCCCCGCTCACTCGCACGATCCCCGTTCACTTGC
>NW_027155012.1:0-2005 GCF_002600585.1 Cystoisospora suis | reverse complement strand
CAGCACGGAACTTGGCGCACGCTTCTTCGCCGCTCGCCCGCTGTTGTTCGCTTGATCGCCGTTTGAATTAGGTGGATCTTCCTGATCACTTGGGAATTTCCGGCGCAGCCGTGCTGTCCGCGGTCGTAGTAGCGACCTACCTAGAAATGAGCGTCGATCGTCATAATCAATTCCGGAGGAGATTTCCACATTTTTCAATCAGCAATATTATACACACGTACCATCGCCAGTCTCACCCATAGGCTTCATTCGAAAAATAGACAAACGAAAGAAGTCCTCTATTTCAACACCTCGCTCCACCACCCCACCACCTTGGGTGAAGCCGCCATTGGCTAGGCTACCGCGATGGATAGCCAACTACCGCTACACCTAAGACAGAGTAGCTAACCGTTAAATGAAGTATTATGCTAGCTAACAATAGGTCTACTCGTTTGTACTAATACTGACTACGTGTAAGTCTGGGCTACCGCCCTGACACCTAGGTACCGCGGAAACCCACTGCACACTCACGGGCCCCTTTCAACACAATGCAAACGGGGTCATGCCCTTTCCTCACGCAAAACTTGCGCTATGCGTTTTACTGATCTCCCCACAGCTTGTTCTGGGTCTCTTCCTTCTTAAAGCCTTCTCTAGAAGGCGTCAGCTTTCTTTTTTCTTGGGGGGCCGCCTCGTTCTGCTTTTGGGTGACGTCGGCGGTGTTTTCGCAATTTGCACGGCGTGCTCAGTGGTCCCCTGGCGTGGGCTTGCGTTCTCCAGGGCTTTCTCCCGATGTGGCTCTGCGGGTCTGACACTCGATTGCCATGCCGTGGGGCGCGTGATCTAGCTCCTCTAGCTTGCTCGAAGACCCCCCCGTCTCTCTGGTTGAATTCTCTCTGTTTGGCAACCATGTGCGTTGATCTCCTCTCCTTGGTTTTGATCTTCTTGTTGCTCCGCCGGTGGAGTCCTTGTGTAATAATTCTTGGCGTCCAGAGACTACTCGAAGTTGGCTTCGACGTCCCAAAGGGGTGATATCTCGAGTGGGGGTCGCCTGATCGTTTCCCGTAGTCCGTCGACCTTAAGCAGCCTTCGTCCGTCCTGAACCAGTACCTTCGGCGAAGAGCCCAAGTTGCTAACTTAGCCCCTTCGGCCGCTAACTCGGTTTTCTAGCGGTCCAGTTTGTCAACGGCGCCTGCGCTGGGTTTCCCCAGTCCTCCAGACCTTCTAACTCGTCGAGTGGCGCTATGTGCTCAACGTCCGTGCCGCGTTTATTGGGCGCTACAGGCGCTGGCGACGAAGCCATCCATGTATTAACAGTTCCCGCACTTGGAACGCGATTTTTGCACAAAAACACCGACTCCCTTGATGCACACTGCACGTGATGGATCGCCTGGCCTAGCTCGACGGCTCCAGTCCGCGGGGATTTCCTTCTGCTTCCGCATCGGACGCAGACTGTGGGGTTTCCTAGGTGCATTAATGTGCATTTCCTTTTCATTTTGCACGGTGCCTTGCCCGGGATCGGATGGAAACCGTGTTTTTACCGGCTTAATTCACCGGGAGTGAGCTGGCCTCCGTAAGCTGTTACGGCTTCCCGGGGCCCGAGGTCTCGTTCCCGTGCGTGTTTCTTTACTCGTTTCGTGCCTATTGTAACTTAATAGATAGCAAATGTGTTTTTCTGTTCATTGCTACCTATTTTGCATGGAACGTGTGCAACTCTCCTACCCGGACCACATTCGGCTTTTTCGTGCGCGGCGTCCGTTGTCATGCGGCCGCCGGCGCATGCAGCTTCTAAGGCGGGAGGATTTCCCGCGTGGAATTTCTTGGCTTTGTTAGGCCTTTTTAGGCTATCTATGAGTAGGCTAAGTGTGCTAGATGCTTTAACCCTTGCTTAGGCTCCTCTAGAAGCCCTAGTAATGCTCTTCCAAAATCCGCGGACAGTTAGTTTCGCCCTCCCGGTCCGTGGGTCAGCTCGGCTGCCCGTATATTAGCTCTTTTGTTTGGCCTAAGTCTGGCTTTCTCGGTACTTTCC
>NW_027155011.1:0-33787 GCF_002600585.1 Cystoisospora suis | reverse complement strand
CTGCGCCGCGTTGTTGAAAATGCTTCCGCTAGATTTCCTGATAATGTCTGTAGGGACAGCATACAATCGCATAGCCGCGCTGGTCGTTGCCCAGGCAGTCACTGTGACTGGAGGCTTTGCGCGTGCGACTGTTGAACACTTACCCTCAAGCCTTTGGTTTTCGAATTCAGTCCCCTTGATCAGTGCAGCCAGTTTCACCAGGTACTCAGCGTGATGCCTGTCATGGTGGTACTTGAGCGTGGTCGCGCTGATGTGTGGCTCGAGGGCGTTGTATCTGTAGGGCAAGTCGGGCAGCTTGAATTTGTCGGACGAGAAAAAGGTTGACATGCACCGAAGGCTCTTTTGCTGGAATGGCAAACAGTTTAGACTTCCTGATTTTGGTCCCAGGAAGCCAAGGGGGCTTCCCGCCCTCTTGGCGACCAGCTGAGCAGCTCTCCAGGTCATCGTTAACGTTTCTGGGGTTTTTATACGAAAGGTCACGCAGAAAGCTCAGAAAAGGAAATGAACAAAAGTGTGCGACACAGTACTGCCTCCGTGACTGGAGCTGGTCGGAGCGAGCCAGCCACGCGCAAACCGCGATCTGCGTCCGATGTGGCTGGTGCATATCTCGCGTCGCTTGTGGTTGGCGCCCGCGATCTAATTACCTGGCGAGAGCCCGGCCGCGCTTTCTAAGCGAAAGGACGTTCCGTTGTTCGGTCTCCGTCGATGGTCAGTAGATTTCGCCTTTGATACTGTAGCCACTACCGGACTGTGAAGGGGCAGTACCGCCTAACTGGGGGTTAGCAGTGCAGGTGTAGGGAGCTTTGGCCTCGAAAATATTGCCAGCCAGGGAAACCCAGGCGTTGCCAGGTACCAGGCAGGGACTGCTTGCGCCCTATCATCAGCAACTCCCGACTGAGTAAAACGTGGTGTGCTACCTTTTGGAGCGTCTTTTGCGTCTTTCATCTGTGCGGCGGAAGAGCTCGGAGGCCTAAACGGTAACCTGGCAGCTCAGTCCTGCTGCCGCCAGATATGGTGTGTTCAATTGCTGGAGATCGGCTGGCAATTGCCACGGGTGATTACTGGGTCCGCAACCGGATGCAAACTCAAGCGCCCGTTCAGCAAAGACAGGACAGTTTCGTTGGGGATGCAAGCGCAGTTTGTAGCTTGTTTCTCTCCAGGTGAGTCTTTCAGGCGCCGCTCAAGGGCAGGGGAAAGCCATACGCGGTAGGTGTTCCCACACAGCCGTATGTTGCACTTTGTTGTCCGTACGTTCACCGGCCAGGATGAGTCCGTCCGAGAATCGGGTGGTCGGACCTAGAAACGCGAGGTGGGTCCCCGCCGCGTGCACGGTGGTTAGCAGGACAGTGATTGATAGGCCACCGGTGTCGTAGGTTGCGTATATCAGTTACCAAGGAACTCGCCCGGCTTCGGCTAGCCAGCCTCAGTGCACATGCGTCTCCAACCACACAATGGATGAGGTCCATTGTGGACGAGCCCCCGGTTGCTGAATGAGTCAGGTGTTTCATTTGTCCGAGCATTCAGATATTTCCAGGGGCCCTTCTTTTCTTCGCTGTTTGCCTAGGCGAGGTTCCGAAACTGAGCGCGTGAATATGGTAACTTCCTTTCTTTGCTCTGATCGGTCCCGGATTATCCTCTGGGAAAATCGTACCGTTGTTCTCTCGTATCGGGCCCGCTCCGGAGTACGCATAGCCGAGCCGACTCCGGTCAACCGACACGGCACTCTCCTAGAACGATGCGAAGTCCATTTTCACAGTTAGGCTTGGTTTGAAACTTGTTTCTGTACAGGGCGGCCCCCCGTGCCTCTAGCGCCACAGGAAACACAGAAACGTGCCGAAGTGACAGTACTCAGTCTCTCGGTCCTAAAGCTTTCGGCCTGCCTTGCTAGGATGAGACTCGACATCACGCGCAGACACTTCAGCCTGCCGTCACGCTGCCACGAGGCGGGACAAAAGTCAACAAACGAACAGGAATCCTTTTCCTGTTGAGAAGAATAGAGCAGTGGATTCCGCCCTTCGGAGCCCCTACGAGGAAGTAGCCCCCGGATATACCTGTCTATCTCACGTGTACATGGATAGTACTCGAACTGCAGGAGTGGTAGAAACCTCAATCAAGATAATCATTCGCCATTTTACTCCGGTGAATGCAGCACAAGATCAGTGAGCATTCCTCTCAGTTGTGAGATACTAATCTCAATCAGAGTCGATTGACTTCGCCCTGTGTAGCTTGAGGCTGGCTGAATCGCTTCCTCCCCCCTCAACGGGCAAGGCAGAAGGTTGACAGAGGTGGTTAGGAGTGCGCCCGTCCTTTCTGGTCTCTCCCAACTGAACGTAAAGAGAGCTATCTCTCACAACCAATGCATGAAAACTCGCTTGACAATAGGAACCGTTACAACAAAAAAATAGTAGGTGCACCACCTGTGACCACGTCCAGGAACCGTGCTTTGTCGGAAGAACCGCCCGAGACTGGCAATGGACCTTCACCTAGACTTGCCGAACACACCAGTGTCCATTATAGGTACCCGGACCAACGAAAACAAGAAGCTTCCATGGTGCAGATCTGGATGACCATCGAGCCCTGACTTCTACCTCGAAGGGTACCAGGCGACGAGTCTTCTCCTAGGAAGTAAAACCTTTGGGGGTCCTTTCGGGTAAAAGAAGTCGAGTTTTACAATTCAGAAAAGTGGCGTCAGGGAACGTAAGAGCCTCCTTTTACTTGAGTTTATCCAGTATTCCACTCTCCCGCACTTGCGTCAAGGATCGAGCGGTTCGGAGCTAGAAAGCTTGGGTGTTCTCGAGTGGCTTACGAGTAAGTTTCCACTTCGGGGAATTTGTAAGGACACAGAAGAGCCAAGACCAAGAGCGCTGCGGTGTAGATTACCCCGGATGGACGAGGCTTCTCCTGGGCTCAGCGGAACAATTCAATGGGGCCTCAGCAACCGCTGACAACTTACCTTGAAGGAACGCAAAACCTCCTCTATGCTTTCAGTCTCCAAGAAGTTCACAACGATCAAAGCACGGCAATACACTACCCACTGACTCGTCACGACACAGGACAGGTGGATATGCACTAAGTGAAGTACGAACTGCACAAGAACCTCGTAGAGGAAACCCAGGTCGATGTTTGCGTGGAGAAAGCGTCTTCTTTTCGTTGTTCTCTGAGGGTCGAGGCTGATCTTGTGTTCTGCGTGCACAATTCCCGTCTACACTTCTCCTGGCTGTTTCTACGGGCGACGACTAGCTGAAGACGAGGCAACCGAGGACGAAGAAGGCGTGAGTGAGGATGAAATATTTCCTCCGCCTCCTTCGACAGAAACACCATTTCCATGCTACGGTAAGAGGCATGCCGATGTCTGGTGTGCTGAGCTGATACTAAGGATCCCATATCGTCACTGAGGTCCTGGGAAATGGAGAAGTACGGTGTCCTACCTCTGTAGCAAACTCAGGGGGAATCTGCTACAAGGAGACCAGTTTGCGAGCCTGTTTGGAGACGGCAGTTGGTGTCTTTATCTGGGTGCTTCCCGTCGTGGTGTCTGACAGAAATCCAAACTCCGTGTGCGCACGGCGGATGTTCTGGAAGCAAATGGGGATCCGAAGGCTACACTCAGAGCCCACCCGTCGGCACACGGACCGGCCTGCCGAGGAACCATCTGCAGGCGCACCCAAATGCAGGGGGGTCCAGCGGGTGGTGATGTAGCTGAGTGGCCGTCGTATGTGTTGGTGGCCGAGTTTGCCCACACTCGTGCAGTGGACGCGCCCCAACAGGCTACCGCATTCTCACCGGTCTACACCGAGCAGCCGACGAGCTCTCCCCCGGAGTAGCCGCAGGGTCAAGGCAATAGTTGCAAGGGCGCTCCACGAGAGGCAGCACCACGACTAGAATCGGCAAATGACAGTCTGGTCAGAGTGCGCGAGGCGGGGAGAAAAACTATCACGGCCTCCTCCACCCTGAGGCACCAGAAGCAGGTGACCCTGTGACTGTCTCCCGTAGTCTGCTGCGAGGGCACCGGCTAAGGGAGAGAAAGCTGGCTCTCCCCTGTGAGACTTTTCACCTCGTAGAAGCGAGTCACCGACCCCGGGTGTCCTGGGTTTGTCGCTGCTGATGCAGGTACGTCAGAAGGTAAGAATGGGGTTCGTTCCCATGACGAGTATCCACACGCTACTGTTTATCTACTAAGTAGCTTCCCCACGCGGGCCCAAGGCCGCGCGTATCAAAGCCAGTGGGCGGACGGGCCGCTTGTGCACCACTGCGCCGTCAGATGTTCTTGGGTCACTGGAGTGGAAGAGGAGCGACGGATCAACCGAAAGCTAGTTTCCAGTAAAGGAGACAGACTCCGAGCTGGGCAAAATCTGGAGAAGCCATGACGGGATGAATGACTCGGTAGCACCGAACGCCTGCCGCTACAGAATGCTACCACAGTGTTAACCGTGCAGTATAGTCGTGAGGTAGTGCAGCGCCCGCGACGCAACTTCGGGTAGTCGCTCTCACTGTGCTCTTCTGAACGACCGTCTGTTAGCCGGCTACGGTGCCACTTCGGCTATCGTTGTGTCAGGTGTTGTGTGCTTTCGTAAGAATCAGACACGAGCCTCAGCTTTCCCCAACAACCCCCACGGTAGCGGCAGCGTGCGACGCTGAAAAGACTCCCTATCCGCTGGCTACAAACAACATAAAAGGCATCACGCCTCTTACCAACTATGCCGTTTCCTCTGTTTTGCAGGGTATAGAGAACCCTCTCTCTGGAGTCGAGGGCACGCTCTTAGGAGCCACCAGGCTCTAGGAACGTGCGCTGTAACGCCTGCGGTGGCGCTTCGAGCGCTCGCGGCTTACTGAGTGCCGTGTTGTGTGCGGCCGCACACAACAGCTGACTAGCCGGCTACGGTGCGTCGCGGTGTGTAATGGTGTGCCGTGTTGGGCGTTAGTGCAACACCGGATGTGCAGGCCTGAACTCTTCGCGCACCCGCAACTAGAGTGGATACGCGACGCCATCCATCAGGGAAAAGCAGCTGCGCTGCTGAAACAGCCGGCTGCTCCTGAAAAAGGACGAGCGTGGCTCTAGGGGATTCGGGTATTCGCAGCTACAGCTGGACCCACTACCCTTTCGACAGCTGGCACCCCGGATGCCTATGGTCGCAATAACGCCTTTCTGTTCTAGCCGGCTCCTACGGACAGATGTGGCAGTTCGGCTTGGTGTGTCGCAGCCTGGAAGTCGCGGTGATCGAAGGCGCCTCTCCCCACGTTCTCGATGACGAACGCTCATCGAGCCTGACAAAACCTGCGACGCCTTGAGAAAACCAACAAAGAATATCGCACCCGCAGCCCACTGCTTTCGCACTTGGGGCGCACAAAACGAAACTTCCCACTGTTTACCTCCACAGTTTGCAACTGCTCGCGGATGCTGAAAACACTCCTGCAACAAAAGCACTCCTGCCTGCATGATGCAGTGGATCCTCTCCAAAGGTCACACATGCCAGTCAATTATCCTACCAGCAAAGCCGTCGACCGAGCTCACTTTTCTTTTCTGTGGTCCACCTCTCTTCTCGAGTGCTAACAGAGGAAAGGGGGCCCTCGGAGGCCGGAGAAACGAAACACGTACAGCGAGAGCTGGTCCAGCCACCAACAGCTTTAGCCTACCCCCAACACTGTATCTGAGGGTGACATCAAAGCGGCGCCCGCACAAGCTGAACGTCAGAGCACGTCATACCGGGTAACACACTGTGTACAGACGCAGGCCGAGCCTCGGCTGCCTCGGATACCGAAACTCGGACTAGCATTCTGAAATGCACCCGTAACCGGGAGGCACAAACGCATGTCACCAAATCTCTACAGATGCTGCAGACGCACACAAGTAAAAACCAGGGGCCCCTCAGATTAGCCCCTTTTCGCTGCGACAAAGCTTTCAGCCTGCCAGCTCGTAAGCGCCCACTTCAGAATTGGCCCTCGCATCGTGCACCGTTCGGAGTCATGTGGAACTGTGTACAGCTCCACGTGTACAAACGGGAAAGAAACTCAGAAACCGAAGTATCGCAATCGGCGGCCCCGCGACCCACGATTGTACTTCCGCACACACTTCCGAGAAATTTCTGACCGGGTGTCCTCCACGCAGAAATAATCTCCTCCACTTCGGCTCGGACACCGTCTTTCTAGCCGTACACAGAAACTATAAAATTACTGGTCCTACGCTCAGGCAGTGAAAGAATGCGCACAGCGCACCTTAGCTTCGGTCTTCGTTGCGCTTGTGAAGTCCGCTCTTACTTTGTCGGAATACCTAATTCTTCGCCGCCTTGTCGGTCCCCGACCTTCCGGGAAGTACAAGGTCTCACAGGAGCCCCTTTAGGACCTCTCACCCCGAACTCGAGGAAGACAACCCTCGCTTTTGCGCATCCCGTGTCCAGCTTCTCGGTCACGGATACGGTGGTAAGACACCTGAAAAGGTAAGAGGACTGCCTGGACGCCAGAGAGTTCCGAAGCCACCAACGGAACTGCCTTACAGGAAGACACCTTGTCGGAAAGCCGTATGCACATCGCAGTCACCAGGGCACAACTGTGGAGACGACAAACCAGAGGAGGAAGCAATTCTTCCTACCCGCCCGTGTCGAGTCTCGTCTCTTCAAACTTTACCTACTGAAAACAACTGCTGCGTCTGACCGTTCCCCTGCGACTGCTGATTTTGCTCCCTGTCTTTACATGCCCCGGAGAGTACCTGGCCTTTGGCCTCATGACTCGAAGAGCGAAACCAACGCTCCCCGTAATCGCTGGGGCAAAAGGTAGCCATAGAAACGGCCAACCGGGGTTTACTGAGAACCCCGACTAGGCCGTCTAGCGGGATGCGCTATCAAAGCTGACACGCCACCAGCACAGTTCCCCCAAGCGGACAGGGACATGCTGACTTACCCCTGCAGTTCGGGCACTCCATTTTGATTTCCATCCACTGCTGGAGGCACTTATCGTGAAAGAGATGGTCGCATGGAGTGACGCTCCTGTGTCTGTACTCAGGCCACACGACAATAAGCAGAAGCTTCAGTTTAGCGAAGCCATGAAATGCTTATACGAAGTTTTTAGTGAATCAAGTTCTTGATTACACAACCACAGAAGTCACGCGGACTAGTTTCCCGACCGGAGAAACTATACTAAGAGAACGGTGCCCACCACTTTCACAGGGGAAGGAGAGAACTTCCGCAGACGCAGCAAAAAGGCGACCGAAACACATCGCGCTTCAAGCTCACATTCGTATACTCACTCTAGAGCGCGTGTCAACGTCTTTTGTTCCATGCTGTGCCGCCGCCCCTGAAGCCCGAGGTAACGTGTCAACGTGAGGAATAATTAAGGCGTTCTTTCTACGTGCACAAGGTGGATGGAGGTGACAATTTACTTCAGCGGTGGCACAGCGTGACGAGCGGAACGTGACAGCGTCAATTAGCAAAAGACAACCGAGCGCTGGAGCATAAAACAGAGCCAGTTATGCCAGCAACAAACTAGCCCACGGGATACACCCTTCACTCTGCGCAGAAACCCGAGGAAGAACGTGTGTGGGCGCGCTACCAAAAGCACAGCGGTGAACAAGTGTGGACACACACGGACCCCTCTGTACAAATGGGACTTGCACTCCTTCAGCTAGCTTGGCTGCCCCTGCACCCTCATCTACACTCGTACACAACTGCAGAGAGGTCTGCAGGTACTTGGCGGCGGTGCCGGGAAAAGCGAACATGCGGTTCGACTGACGATATACTACTTGGAGCAGAAGGGCATACTGCCCCCAATACTCATCGGAAAAGGGCTTTGTTCCGCGGCAACACAAGACAGGCAGGCCCCGGCCAGAGAGGGCGGAGTCTATTCACGGAAGTGTGAACAGGAACACTGGCCCTAACAAAAACCTTGGCCACCGCAGCGGCCAGAGGCCCGTTTGCTTGACCCCTCGAACGAAATGCCACCCTGCTTCCTGGCGCCGCGTGGAGAAGCTTACTTGCTCTTGGTGTCCACTGGATTCATGCAGATTGCACACTCCGGAAGCCCGGCTTCAGGGTCATCAGCTAACGAGGATGGTAAAGGCCGGTGGTAGTTGTAAACATGTGGGAGTAAATCCAGAGGGACGAAAAACCTGAACGAAGCGGTACGTGCACGTTACCACTGGAGGCCTGAATGCCACGACTGAAACTCAGGGGTTTTAACGGAATCGTCGCAGACATTAGCAGGGTCATTTCTGCGTAAACCAATGACGGGAAAGGATATCAGCAGAACGGATCCAGTTTTGCCATCGTTCCTTCGCAGACAGAATCAAACTGAGTCCGCCGGTTGTTTTGCCGAAGTGATTCGGAAGATAGGCTCCAGGCTGCTTCAACACTAGACTGGCTTCACGCACGGAAGCCAGTCGATTCAAGGCAAGGGGGGGGGGAAGTGCTGTTTCTCATGCGCTACTTCGGCGACACCGGGAGCGTCCAGGGCCAGGTTCTATCGGACCGGGACTGGCCTAGTAAACCGAAGTTCTGCCCCCATGCTACTGAGTCGCTACAGCAGACGCACCTGTCTCAGGATATACTTAAGACCACTGTCGAAAAAAAAGCGAAGCAGAATATACACTTTCTCAGTGCAGGAGGTGAAGTCCCCAGTCGCAGCCATCCTACTGCTGTTCTGCCGTAACGGTTAACCGGTTTCTCACCCACGATGCTACTAAACCACTTCCGACCCCCGGAGCCTAAACCTGGGCACTAGCCTCGTCTCTCGCGGCAGCTAGCTGACAGCTGCAATGGCATCTAACGAGATCCTAAACGAGCAGATGGAGCAACAAGAGTTCGGAAAAACGTACCGGGAGCCGAAACGCCGTTGAGCCTGCATGAGTGCAACTTGCACGATCTGCGATAACATCGGGTGACACAGGCAACTGGACGAGAATCCTCAATGCAAGAAAGAAGAGCAAGGGCGGGAGCAGTACAGCGAACGGACCGCCTCTTGCCACAGCGGTCTAGCCTCCTTCAGCTCCCCGCTCGACCCTAAGAAATGCTATCTGGTGGGGAGAAGGAAGTACAGGGTCTATGCAGAACCGGGAGTGACAAGAGCCCACGATACATACTGGGACCTTGAAGTACAGGAAGAGGCGACCGTGCTGAGAGTATGGACACACGGGCGTACTGTCCAGCGGCTTCATCCGAGACTTTTCCTCGTCTCAGAAGAAGGAATTGTGAACACACAGTTCCGTATGGCTGACGCCAAGATCCTTTGAACGTGCTCCAGCGCTTCATAAGCTCAGAAGTCGGTTTCCCGCAGCACAGCACCGTTCACTAGCGTGCGACCATACACAGTGCTCTTTGCTGGGGGCGGGACACCAGGGCAACCAGGATACTGCCCTTGCTCTCGGGGCGATTTAGAGGACCCTTGCACCCCACAAGGAGATGCCGACGGGCGATCGGGCACCGGCGATGTCTTGGACTTCACAGGCTTTTTTACGCTTCAATAGCTGCTGACGTTCAGACTGTGAGACAATACAGTAGTCATTGATCATGCCGCCGCCTCACCATGATAATAATAACCACAACGAGAACGGGGTAGTTCGGAAGCTTAACCCCGTGGAAGGAGCTCTGAAAGAGGCTGACCGGACAGCCAAACAGGTAAGTCGGGAAGACCAACCGACACAAAGAGATGCCAATCACGAACTGGCCGTCCATCGAATTTCTGGAACAACAGGAATCGCACACCAAGCAAAAGTCTTGCATGAGAAGGAAAACTCCAAGAAGAGCGGTCGGCACGCCTTTCTGGCGATACCACCAAAGCCGGGTAGTCCTGCAATCTATAATCCCGCCGTCACGAGGTTTCTCCCCGCTACGTCATTGAAAGCCAATGAACCTCCCGTGCGAAGAGAGCCGCACTTTGGAAATTTGAACGAACTCAGACTGCTACTGAGTCGCTGGTAGCTGCGTCTATTAGGACACAGTGAAAAACTTCAGGGACTAGCTGTATGAAAATCGTTCCACCGAGACCTCTGATGTGAAACAGTCAAGATTCTCGGGTGATGCGAGGCCAGCCTCCAATGCATAAGTCCTTCTTAGGATGCCGTAAGACCATTCCGTACCTGCGCTCTCACATATACACCAGACCAGAAACTGCTTCAAATCTGCCGCCCGTCTGACCCCCCGAAGGCCACCGAGGAACTATGACTCGGAGCACGGGTGGTCGGGGTGTGAGAGGCGGAGTGAGGCTCGAAGGAGGAAAACCGCAGAACTGCCTCGAGATGCAAAATCGGTGCTACACAAGTGACATGCTCGCCATCGTACCTCTGAGCTTTCCACACGTCCCAGGCGATCTGTGGAAGCCACACGAAGTACAGAGGTACACATAGGGGAGGGAACGCCGGAAACACATAATAAACGAATAGGACGAGGACAACGAGGAGGCCGAAAAAATTCTTGTAGAGCAGCCCCAGCGCCCGCCTGAAGCATGAGAAATTCAAACGCGATGCCCCAGGAAAGCATAGAAAAACATCACATGAGTGGCTGCAGCGTGAAGGCCCCCCTTCAACACACCGGAGACTCTTTTTGAAGATCGGACCACAGGAAACCTGTGCAAGTCAGCCACGAAACACAACCTCCTCGAGAGAATAGCAGTACAACACCGGCGATTAGCTGGACTGGCTGCGGGAGATCGGCACAACTGACCGAGTGAGCGTGCATACTGATAATCTTCCTCTGATCAACAGTCAGGCACTGTGCAGCGTGCTCCCCTGTTTCTGATTTGTGCCAGTGCGGCAAAGAGAGACCCTTCAAGATGAGGAACGTGGTAAAGCACACGTTCTCTCTGGCCTCGGTTGTTCCGGAGACTGAAAAAAATGCGGAAGCGAAGTATAGAAAAAAGAAACTCCTGCAATCCGCGGAGCGTTGTGGGGATACGAGACCGATAGGCCTGCTCACCCGTTGCCTAATCAAACTGCAATACAAGGGACCGACAATCCAACTGCTGTTGACAGATGACTGAGACTTTTGAGACTCTCACATCGAAGACAGTGGTGGCACCCCTGCGGGGCACTGCTAAGACGCTGCAGACTGTGTGTGTGCAACAAGTGAAGTAGAGCCTAGACCGCGGAACACTCGAGACACCTGAAGAGCTGGTAACCTCTTACCAAGAAACTAGCAAAAAAATCAACAGAGTGACCGCAACACGGCAGCGTTCAATGGCTGCCTGCAGCTGAGACACTGGATGTGGGTGTAGCGGCAGCCCCCCGCCAACGCTTGGCTTCGTCGGCAGGACTCAAGTAGTTACCTGACAGCGCTTCGCCCAAGTTAGGAGGTATCAGTTCCTACCTCATAATATCCATATCGGGCGAGTCTCTCTCCTGACGAGCGTTCCAAACGGACATTAAATAACGCACCTCCATCGCCCCAAAGAGAATCGACTGCAAGACCACAATGCATCGACACTCGCCTTCAATTAATTCACGGGCTCGGTGTAGGGTGGGCAAAGACTAGGGGGCAGTCCGACAAAGCTATGTAAGCCGCGCAGAACCATCGCGACCACGACACCTGAATCTGTATAACCGTGTGACCAGCTAACAATAAAAATACTTGAACTGCCCCAAGAAAACACGTGCCTGGCAGCGAAAAAGATCCCAGTAAGTTTCCTCCATGGACCGTCTCCTCTTTATGCATGCGGCTGTCCGGAATGTGCATACCTTGAACATGATGAGTATTGCGAAGTACGCCATCATAAGCTGCAAGTGCATAGCAACGCGGAGAATAGCTATGGCCTCAAACACGTCAAGTGCCACATGCCAGGCCAGACCGACAACGGACACGCGCTGCAGCAAGGCCTGGGACGTCGCACTGCCGAGACCCCCAGCGCCTTCCGTGTGCTGCATTTGCTTCCAGAAAAGCCGCATTTCCAACAGGGTCTTGACGTTGAAGATGAGTGTGAGAGAGGTTATATGGCTCGCGAGAGCGATGTAGTCGACTTCCCACCCGCGAAAGAAAACATAAAAACCGCAGTCCGAAGACAGGATTTCTCCAACAACATCCGCGTGTGTAGTATCTTCATCTTGTTCCTCTTCCAGACTCAACAGTTCCTTATCAATTGCGCTTGTTCCTCCCGGGCTCTCCGTTGGGGTGGTCCCTAGCAGGCCTGTGTGCGGGGACGTGCCCTGGTGAAAGTCTCCCTCCGGGGCAGAATAACTGAAGAGAGAGTGCGCACGCGCACTGGTCAAGTCTCTTGCCGCGCTGGCACCCGTTGAATGGAGTCGCCGCGTTCTCCCGAAGAGAAAGGGCTCCATTGGTGGCGCCGCAATGTCGCTACCTTGCACCGCCTTTTGAGACAGTACTGCCATTGCTGCCTCATCTGTCTCCCTCGCTGACTTCCCTAGTCCTGGCTCGAAGTTCAAGTGCAGCGACGCGCTGTACGAGCACCACGCCGTGTCAGGAGATCCTCGAGACACGTGAAGACCGCGAACTACCGGCAAATCCAGAAGGGGCGAAAACCCTTGGAAGTCCGCTTTGCGAAGGTCCCGAAGATCGACACCAGTCAAGTAAAGGTCTCTGTCTCGGAAAGGGCGAGAAAGAAAGTCAAAAACGTTGTAAGGGAAACGCACCGAGCACAACGAGGCAAGAACAGAGCTGACATCGAAGTGGATACGCAACAAGGCCATGCGGAGCGACTGAAAAATGGTCCGCGTCGTATACAGCTGCACGGTGGCCGGGCCAGAGGCCAAGAGTGACAAAGGGACAGTCGAATAAGGAAAGGGCGGCATCAGTCCCCGGTGCCCGGCCGAAATGCCATTCTTGAGACTCGCTGTCTTGATGACCGCCGCCCCGGGTGCATCGGGGTCAAACACGAAAAAGAAGAACTCCGATTTAAACTGCAAACTATATCGCTTCAGGCGGTCCATCCCCACTTGCGCCAGCGCATGCTCTCGCTGCTTGTTCGTCTGATAGTACAGCGGAAGGGTGCCTGCGCTTTCAGAGGAAGACGCTAACCCCCCTGGCCCCAGCTCTCCTCCTGAGCCGCGGTTAGGTGAGGAAGAAGGCGGGGGAGTTAAAATGTCAATAATAGTGTCCAAATTGAACAAGAAGAGAAGAAGGAAGACACTAAGCGCGAACGCTACACACGCAGCGGAGGAAGGCCCTGCACCCTCCCGGACCGCTGCGGCGTGCTGCACCGGCGGAGAACTCCGTAAGGTCCACTCGCGTGATGAAACGCCCTCCGGACCGGCATCACTGCCGCGCGCTGGCGGGTAAGGGTAAGGAAAGCCTCCCCCCCGACCTCTGCCGTTCTGGAACGGCAGATGCATCCTTGTAACACTTAAGCCATTGGAGCACACGCAGCTCCGCACTGCTGTTAGGAATGTCCCAAAAGTGGACAGGTCGCTTCCGCGAACTCTTCTGGGTGCCAGCTGAGCTGAGTGCTTCCACAGCAGCACACGCCCCTGCTGGCCCATGCATCTCAGGCGTGCTGCCGTTCCCACGAGACAATTCGTTGAGGCAGGTCTTATGCTGGTAAGCCGCCGTTTAGCAGTGCATGCCAATGCGAATGTATGCCCCACACTCACAAGTGACAGAAGCCACGGAGTCCGCCTGGCAGATAGACGAGAGAAGATAATGCTATCCGCTGATGTACAGCGGCTCAGTGACGAGGACTCCGGAAGAAATGACGTGCCCGGCAGCCAACGGGATCACAACCTCCGGGCGGGCCACAGACAACCTTCGAAGCGCAACCAGGCGGACCAGCAACAGGCCTTACACGAGCTCGCCTGTACAGCAAATACGCAGTTCCCACACTATGAGAGTTGTTACCGACGCCAGAGCTTGGAGTCCCCTTAAAACTTGCTTATGCCGAGAACTTGTGATATTCACGGGAAGAAACCGTACAGAACCGAGATCGAGTCCACAGAAGACTCCCACGTGTACTTTTGTTGTACAGGAAGGAAACAACCAGACACAAGGCAAGCACACCGCACAGCTCCTTTTCGAAGGAGAGGAGAGATAGACGGGGAATCTATTCAACAAGTCGAAGTGGTGGCTTCCCCAAGAGCAAGACAGCTTTCCACGGAATGCTACCCTTACCATGTGGCAATCGCAAAAAAACAGGGACCGTGAATTTAGGTGTTGAAGCTATAAGCTGTGCTCAGGATACAATGTGCGTCTAGTAGACGCCGGGTTGACCATTACCTCCGTAACTGATTCCCTTCTCCAAGCTGCTGCACGGTACAGAGGGACCCGCGTTTGCCAGGAAAAAAATGAACTACTGTTAAGGCTCCGGAGACACCCAGAGGCGTCCCTCGGAGTCATGGCGCCGGTCTTCACGATTGTTGGGTCATTACAGACGCAGACTACGTAGTATAGTTGCCATCAGTCGCCGGGACACGAGCGAGCCTGAACCGCGCAGGACTCCATATGAAGTCACTCCCGGACACGCAAACCACAAGACTACGGCTGTGCGTTCCGTCTCGCGAGGGCCGCAAGGAACAGTCGCTTGGACTGGTCGAGCTTGGAAAAACCAATGGGAGAAAAAAGAGCGGGAAGGAAGCAGCTGCCCCCGAATCCACCCTAAGCTACACTTCAAACCCTTTCCCTAAAAAGAGATTGTGCCGTCCTCTCAATCGTTACTCACGTGTGTCACTAACCAAGGTGCCTGGTAAAACGGCACACCGAGTGAGGAGTGCGGGTCCCTCGCAAAATGAAACAGGTGAGGAGCCCTGAAAAACAAGGTCCGGTGTGAAGTGCTGAGGCAGACGCCCCGGAGACAGCGTTAAGCGTACAGGATCTGACGATGAATCGGGATTCACACACGGAGAGGGCAGAACAACAGCATGCTAGCAAGCCAACTCAAGCCACCGTCACTAAGCCGTACTACTGATTGAAGGAGAGAAGAGGACGCCGTACTAACGGGAAGCACCGAGACGACCTTCGGCCCGGAATGCGACAAAATGCAGTTCGGGCTTGCTCCTAGCATACCCGAAACTGTCGGAAACGGGCAAGTTGCTGAGAGCCAGAAGCCAAAACGGGCAACCCGGGATCAGGGCACACGGGAGAAAAAGGAGAAATCAGCCTGGAATGGCTTTGAAAAAAGGCCACGCGTGCTGACATGGAAATTTTACGGCGTTAGCATGCATCGCAAGCTCAGCGCCTGGCTGTGAGCGCTTCCGGCGGAGTCATTCTGATCTCGCTGTCTCGGCAATGGAGAGAAGAGAAACTACCAAACAACTTATGACAGATCATTTTCTCTGCAGAACGTAGTTCTATACGGTCTGCCCGTGTCCGGGTACGATCTGTACTTCACTTTGAGACAGGTCCAAGGATAGCACCTTCACGCACGCGCAACTCAACTTAGTGCCAACAAGGGACGCCAAAGCCGGGTATCGTTTGAAGGCAATCTCAGTGGAGTAAGAAGTTTGAAGAGGCGCGGCTCTGTTAGAAACTCTGTCCCCGCCGCCCAGACCGCGCGTCACTCGCAGCGTGTTGCGCTTCATTCTGTAACATCCTAGTGTGCGCCCACACGTGAGGGTGTGCAGCGCAGTCAGTGTGTACTTGTAGATTTCTTTTAGCCTTTGCATAGAGTCGCGATGTCTGTCGCGTGCGTGAGGGACAGTAGATCCTCGAGTGCCGGTGCGAACCGAGGCCGCGCTAGCCGCGGGCGCGCGAATAGTCTGGCTGGAACCCAAAAGGCCACATTGTATTCAGCACACCGCGCGACTTCGTCACGCAGTCTTCTTCTTCTTGCCTGCTACTTAGAGTGTCGATGTCCGTGACCACGCCCCCGTTGCACTGGATAAGCAGCGCCCCTGAACGTCTGATCTGGATCTCGGCTAGTAACCGTAGCAGCACACCCCTAATACCGTGTACGAAGCAGTATACCCTCGCGAGAGAAACCCTGGCTATTCACAGGAAGATTTCGGTGGCTGTTCTAGGCCTTGTCCTCCGCCATCTTAGGCTGATGCCAAGGGGTTTACCGCGGTGGAAGCGTACCGGTGACAAGCGAAGGTTGTGTGTCAAAGTCTGATTGCGCAGTGAGGCACGCGCCACCTCGCAACATGAGAGTTGGCGCCACACTCACCAGGTGAGTGTGATCGGCAGAACGGGCGCGGAGGTCACGGAAATAAAGCGTTGTCTGCGCTTGTGCCTGAAAAGTGTCTCCATGCTACAAGTAAGCAAAACTCTGAGGCCATTGCAGCAGTCAGTGGCACTGGCGGACCTTGAAAAGGTGCCGACAGTTGTGGTAGTTGGGGCATATTGAATTCTATAGTTGCAACGCCGTCCACATCGCTCAGCTATGCCAGGCCGGTCGGCCAGAAGGCCGAAGGAACGGAGTGCTCACGTCACGGGAAGTTCAGTATTGTGACACTTCCCGCTGTGTGGCTGCTCTGTGGCGAGCTATTGCGGTAACCCGTGATACACGCCGCGTTACTCGCAGATATTCAATGCCCCGCGCCGTACACCGTACCTAGCTTCCCCACTGAAGAGTGGCATTGCACGCAGCCTATTTGCACGTTGAGCGCTTACCTGCGTTTCGCTGGACCAGAGCCTGACTCGTATTGTGTGCGCAGTGTTGCTGAGTCATTCACTTGCTGCCCTGCACACTCTGTGGGGGCTCTGTTTCTCGCGTAGGTGTCCTCTGCGAGTGTGCGAGCGTGTGACGACAAGCGTGTGGCGGGGGTAGGGAGGCGAAAAAAAAGAGGAGCTCATCTTCTGTGTTACGTGCTTCAAACCCCGCAACGGAGCCAGTGCCGCGCCTCGCGGCGCCCGAAGAAGGCCATCAGGTTCATGTGAAAATCCACTGGATTGCCAGGGCGAAGCTGTGAAAGCTCCGGACTCCCGCGTCACGCAAAGCACTGAACGCCTACGCCTTCCCGCTAGTCTCCTGTGTCTCACAACATGAGCACTCCTGGTGCGCGAGCCTCGACGTAAGGCCGCCTTTACCGGACAGGGGGCAGCACTGGATTGAAAGCCTCGTTTTTTGTTGCACTGGGACTTCGGACTGCTCCTTTCATTACAAAGCAAGCGCTGGGGATTATGTAGCCCGTCATCAGTTGCCGCAGTTGTCTGTCGGATTTTTGTGTGGACCCTGCTGCGCAGCCTCCAATAGCGCTTGGACATCTGCAGATCAAGACATGCTTTGGATCCGCTGTTCCCGGATCTCGTACTTCATAATCTGTCATCTTTCTGCCCTGCGCTCCGGTGTCTGCTCTCCGAGGCATCTTGCTCTGTCCTAGAGTCCAGCTTTTGCAACTTTCATGCTCTTCCCATTCCTCCCGATTAACAATGCTTGCCGCAGTGTTTCGCTCGCCGGTGCCCGTTTTCGCTGTGGAGGTGGGGTTCTCCTGAGCAGGCCCTCTTTTCAGTTGCTTATCCTGATAACCACTCTCGGTGATGGCTGCGTTTCCGTCATTCGGCATATTTCTTTGGAAGCTCTTCTATTTTCTCGCACTGTGCCTGCCGGTCTTTGCTCTGCTTTAGCCAGGAGGTCTTGCGTAGCATGTGACTCCTGGAGCTCGGAGATGATTCGCCATCTCCTGCTTCTCCGCAACAGGCTGGCGTGTACCTGGTTGACTGCCCCTCAACGGTGAGTTTCGACTCCGTTGTTCTGTTGTTGAGCGCACCTCTTTCGCAAAGCGGGCGGCTCGGGTGTACACCGCCCTTTGAATGAACGAGCTACCCCGATGCTCTTCGCGTTTATTTTTTCCGTCTCGTCACAATTCAGGGCTACAGCGGCCAGGGTCTTCGCAGTCGCTACGTGTACAAGCGGGACATGGGAAACAGCCAGCTGGGGGCTCAGTGTACCGGGTGTACTCGTAGGCTGCGTGAGTATCAATACTTCCTGGGCCTTCGTAGTAGAGGAGTCGGAGGCGGGGGGTCACACTTTCGGAGTTTCTCCCGCTAACGTCAGTTATGCTGTGTTAATGCAACGCGATGAGGCCGCAGGCGGGGAGAAACGTGGGACTCGCGGTCGTAGACCCACTTGTGGGCAGTCATATCTCTGCGTCAAGGAACCCGCGGCATGGTGCTTTGTGCACCGCCCTTATTCACCTCCCGGGCACAGAGGCGTGCAACGTGCAAGTCACTGTGTCCGTGCGCCGTGTTACCAGCTTTTGCCCCACGCTACAGTAGACTCCTCTTCTGCCACAGTCCTGAAGCCACCTGACACGAAATTTGCCACTCTCCACTTGTTTTGCCTCTTGTCCGATGACGCACTTTCCGCTTTTTCCAAGGTTCGCGCCTTCGTTGTTACTTCCAACCGGACAGAGGAAGCGGAGGGGCCTAGCCTGCCTCTCACCCAGGAGCCGTCAAGCCATGACGGCGGCTTCTCCCATTGCCGGTTCTTCGTCCCCCTCTGTTTGCTCTGTTCCTCAAAGTCGTCAACGCCACGGTGTCTCTGGTTCACTCTTGTCTCGAACCAGCCCTTGTCTTGTGCGCAGGCAACCCCTCTTGCCTTCCCAGCTTCGCTGTCCGCCTTCGTTTCCGCCCCGGGCTCTTCTGGGAACCCGCGTCCCTTCGAAGCTGTCTGCTTTTCCGCGGCGTGAGGGATCCTCCGTATCCTGTCTTTGGCTTCTTCTGAGGAGTACGGCGGACACGGACGAAGACGTTTTGGGCTCTTGTCAGTTTGTAAGCCGAGAGAGTATGCAGCAGCGTAGTCAGACACTCCATTTTCTAAAAGGGGAGGAATACGGGACAGAGATTGCTGGCTTTCATCACTTCACATCAACCAAAACCACAAGCCCTTTTCTCTTTGCTGAGACGGTCGAGAAGCGGCCTCTTCTTTGCGAGCCCAGACACGCTGCACTGCCTTCCATCAAAAAGCGAATACTCTCTTCCTCTGTTGCTCCGACGCCGGATCGCGAAGCGTTTGTCAGGCGGGTCTCTGACAAAGTTTTTACGAGAGGCACGGCTGTACGGCCAGCAAAAATGGCCTCCGCGTTACATCAAGCTTCCGGGCTGCTTGTTTTCTACAGAGAGCCTCCAGATCCTGGAGTCTTTTTCAGACAGTAAGGAGAAAACCAGGATCCTCCCCGTTCGCTGCGCGGGTTGCAGCGCCTGTGAGAAGTTGCGTTTTCAGGGTTTGCCTTTGTCTTTTTGTCCGTGAATGTGCTCTACGCTCGTATGCGTGTACATGTTTCTTTCCTCGGACGAGCAGTTACAGTTCCCGTGAGCTGCCTGGGTTTGTTCATCAGCTGATTCGGGGGATGCGCGGCACCGGCGGGAGTGGCTTGACAGTAGGACACAGCTCGTTATGTGTAGCTAACTTATAACAAAGTGCCTGTCTTGAGAACCTGCACCTTCAAGAAGTCGAGCTGGTATCCTGCTTGTCTCCTGTTTGCTCACGTGTCCGACGTGGGACAGTCTTGTATGCGCCGCAGCCTAGTGCATTCGCGCATCTGTATGAATGAGTTGTGCAAGCTTAGCATATTGTGCCACTTCTGGCGGGACTTCCACGACGACGTGAATAGTAGTAGGGGGAGTGAGTGTCCACTGTGTCAGCGTGTGCTACTCCCGTCACCCTGCACACTTGCGCGTGAGAGGCCCCCCGCGGGTGGCGTGCGCGCAGGCATAGAGCACGAAGGTGTTTTTGCTTGGCTGGGGGAAACTAGTAATTAAAGCACACAGGGGTCTCAGCACTGCTAAAAAGACAAACAAATCTCGGCACATCTTCCCATGTGATTCAGTCTGGTTCCCGTCTCATGCCTGTTTTCTCTGAAGATATGCGGACCCTGGAAGGGCGATGTGGAGGTTTTTGACGGCGGAAACAGAAGCTGAGGAGGGGGAAAGTCCAAGCGCTTCTGGCAGGCCGGAGGACGTCTCACATTGCACAGCTCGTTCGTCCATTTGCAGAGCGCCTCCCGCGGCAGGTGGACAACAGCGGCCTTCAGGGACCAGCAATGCAACTGTGCCGTCTGAAAGCCAGGCGACTCAGTTGAGAACTGCGCTAACAGCGCGCTCGACCTCGGTGGACACCGAACAAGCGAACAATTCTGCCCTCCTATCTCGCCCGCTCACTCACAGCCCCAGTGCTGTTTCCACTTCGGGTCATAACTGTCGGTCTTCTTCTAGTAGCATTCAGACAGGTTCTTCGTCTTGGTCACATTCTGCCTGCTCCTCTGGTTCCCCGCCTCCGTTATCATCCTCTAATCCTCTGAAGACGCAGCCAACCAGTTTTTTAGAAAACCGCCAAGAACGGGCCGGTGGGAGCCCAGGGGAAGAGATATTGTTCGAGGAAGATGAGGAGAATCTTCTGTTTCACTCCCCAGAACTGCTCACGCCAGGGTCCGTCTCCTGCCTACCGCTTCGCAGGAGCAGTGCGGCGCTGTCCCGGGTGCCGTCCCATCTATCTTCTTCAACCGCTCCTTCCACTTACGCGGCGGCGTCTGGGTCGTTTTCGCCTCTCCCCGGTCACGTCATCACTCGACGTGATCTCGGTTCGTTGCCTGCCTCTGCTGCTCCTAAACTACTGTCATATCCCGCTGTCCGCCCGTCTTCGCCTTTGTCCGGAAATTCCACATCCTCCGTCAGCCTTTCCCCACGTCTCTCTGTCTCCTTCAGCTCCATTGAGTCACAGGTGTCTTGTTCTTCTTTCTCGCCAGGCTCTTTGAAGGTCTCGCGCTCTCCTCATTGCTCCTTTTCTACGGCGCCAGTTTCTCTGCACGAAAATTGCAAGACCAGGAGCTCATGCACAAGCGTCTCTTTTTCCTCGTCTCACAAGTCTCCGTCCGCGCGCCATGGTAGTCCATTCCCACTGCAGCTCGAACCGCCAGCATCAGCTGAAGAAGGAAGAGGAAATAACTCCGCGCCGCAGGCCCCCCAGGATTTGTGTGATGGTTCCCGAGAAGATGGGGTCAGGCATGCGAATTCCATGTTCAAGGCATCCATCTCTCCAGACGAGATGCATCTGCGTGGCGGAGAGCGCGTAAATCCGCAGCGACACGAACGAAAAATCGAGCGGAACTTCTCGTGGGGAGACGGTTTCTCAGCGGAAGACAGGGGGGCGACTTGCACAGCAGGCCTGAAGCCTCAGTACAATAGCGAAGGCTTTGGAGTTTCATCTGCTGCTGGCGCGCGCGGCATATCTCCAAGCTGTGCCATCAAGCCAGGATCAGGGTACCGATACATGGAGGCAGGTAACGAGGTCCCGACTGCGTCTTGCTCAAAAAGAAGGGAGCCAGAGACGATGATGGGAGAAGAGGGAGCTAGGTCTTCCAGTCTGAGTGCAGGTGAGGCGGAGGAGGACGACGCAGTATTGCAAGCAGAACAAAAGGCTTTGGACTCGCACAGCAGCACTTCAGAGCAACGTTCTGCGTTTCGAAAAAAACAAGGAGACTGCGGGGAGAAGAGCGTGGGTGGAGCCGGGTTGCGTACGGGTACGCGAGGAAGTGGGCCGACTGGCATGAGGTTAGGGAGTCGTGCTTCTGAGGGGTGCCCCGGAGGCGCGGCGAGCAGAGAGGAAGCGGATCAGGGGAAGAAGAGGAGTAGCAAACTGAAGAAGAGAAATAGCCCGGACGCCAAAGAAGTCGAAGGCCCGCGGAAGAGAGCGAGAGCGGCCACTGCTGCAGGTAGTGACGAAGAAAGTCGCAACAGTCTTCAAGAAAGAAAGAGGAAAACGGAGACGGGGGCCGTCTCGGAGAAGCCTGCCGGAGAGAAATCTCAACGGAAGCGTGTCGTGTTCGATCCAAGAGCGGCATGGCCCACTTTTGTGAATCTTTCAGTGAAGAACCCGGAGTGCACTGGGAAAGCTGAGGTATAACTTTATCTGTTCTGCGTTTTTCCGCATGCTGCTCTTTCGCAGCATTCTTCGTGTAGCCAAAACATTTTTTTTGCACCACAGCAGAAAGCGGTTGTCTTACCTACTCATTCTGTATACAAAAGGAAGCAACAGTGTGCGCGCACGGACCGAGTGCCTCGAACCGTCGGTGAGGATTTCCACTTCGGACACGCTCGGGTACTAGAATTTTCTCACTTGGTATTCCGATCACAATAGAGAGGAAGGTGGGTTAGGCATCATATGTACCCTGACTGCAGCAAGAGCGTTGGATACGTTTCTCCGTCGGTTTTCAGTGCTCTTGTCCCAAGAAGACAGGCGTCTGCTAAGCGGGCAGTTTAAAGGAGGTGCGTCTTGTTGAGCAACGAACTTCGCCTGTATATTCATCTTTGTTGTATGGGTGTCCTGTTTTTTGCCGAGGTGGTGAGAGTAATTGAGAGTGTCACGGAGTTGGACGCCGTTCTCGACGAACATTTTACCTCACCGGCTTCTTTCTCGTACTCACGCATGACCACCACTCCTTCATCTTCATCTGTTTCACCTCTTTCCCCGTCGCCTCCTTATTCTCCTACTACCTGTGTCCCTCCTCCGGCCTCATTGTCGTGTTGTACAGAGTTCGGCACTGTTCTCTGTCTGTTCGAAGACGGGTCAACTACGACGCGATCAAGCAAGCGTCTTCAAGAAGCTAAGTACACCAATCGTACTTACCGAGCGCGTTTCCCTGAGCCGGTCGCTTTTCTGCTCTCACTGGCGTCGCGCAGAGGAAAGACTCAGAAGGGCTTTCAAGGTGAAAGAAACACAGGTCTCGTGGGTGAGAAGGTCACTAACGAAGAGAAACCTGAAAGCAATTGTCATCCTGTTTCCACAGGGGAACATCGGGAAGAAGAGGGACAGCCACAGGTGGGCAGTTTCCAGTGGCTCCACATTCTGCTACCGTGTAATTCAAGGAGATTTGGATTCCAAAATAAAACGAATGACTGCGAGAGAAGGGATTGGGAAATCTCAATCACATCTGCCTCCTCGTTGACGGAAAGAGTCTGGGAGGAACTGCGGTCGATCATGCATGTGGAGGGCAGATGCTTGAAGTCCGGTGGACCTCTCTTCTGTTTTTCCTCCCAAGATACTCTCCGTCCGCTTCTACAAAGATTTCCACAGGATGGTAGGCTTTCGTTGGGAAAAGTCAAGCGAGTCACCCTCACTTAGGACAACATAGAGATTCTATCGTGTCCGGTCCGATGAATTTCCTTCAATCCGTGATCGCAGCTGGTACTTGTACATGGACTCTCTGTTCTTTTGTGTACTGCTAGTCAGCAAATGATTAGGACTCGCTTTATATATATTTGGGGTATATACTTCTATGGGTAGGCAGCACACACAGAAAAGTTCTTTCGGGCAGAATTTCTGTTGCGTAGTCCTTTATAGATATAATACTCATTGGGGCTTGTGACTCGGCAGCAAACTTTTCCATGTTAACAAGGGATACATAGGCGCGTATCTGACAATAGGACATTTGTTTTCTTCTCAAACGATCTCCGCAGAAACGTGCTGAGGGCAGACCCTTTCTCATCACTTTGGCTTTGTTTTGGCTGCCCTCATGTTATTCTGACACTTCATCGGGATTCTATCGTCTCCGCCTTCCTACTTACTCTGTTGTCTTTTCCCGGGAAGACCCGTCTGGCTTGCTGTTACAGGAGAATCGTTTCCTGATTTCTCCAGGTTGCTGACAGGGATGCTTCCTCGTAATTATTGAAGTCTCTCTGTGCTCCTCCTCTGTCTCTGTTGGTCTCCCCGGTATTGTGTGCTGGCGTGCCCACCCTCTAGTCTTCGCGTCTTCGTCTCAAGCTACAGCGCTTTGTGTGTCAAGCCTTTTTTGATTCTCTTTTTCCTTGCAGCGTTAGAGTTGCGGGCACTTCTGGATGCCAGGTTAATGCACTGGCTTCTCTATCCCGATACAGCTGGAGACCCGAGTGTCACGGGCTTTCTAGATAGCTGCGTAAACCAAGTTGAATCTGCGGCGGACATGTTGATGCGAGAAGAACGACAAGGCGGTTCCTCCGCCGCACCAAAGAGTGGCTCAACATCTCTTGGAGAAGTCTTCCAGAGTGAAAAGGGGGAAAGCAGTCCGGCAGATGAGTCAGACTGTACACAAGGTTGGAGCCCTCTCTCGGATGCCTCGACGAGTGCTAACACACGTATGCAAGTACCTGGTGCCCACCTGTCCGAGAGTTCGTTTCTTCACCAGCTGACGGTAAGCTTTGTTCACAGGCGTGCAGAATTAGTGCGTGTACTATTCATAGGAAAACGCAGTGGGTGAGGCGCATAGCCCACGTCTGTATAGTAGCTCTTGACTTCATCTACGCTTCACCCATGGGCGCGTAAGTGATTGTCGCTCCAGTGCGTGTTGATGGTCGAACAGATTGTTCTCTCCTTAGCCTGCTACACTCTTGTGTGCGCTCTTCCAGAGTTTGGGGGGTGGATGCGCCCTGTGGATACGGGGATAGTTCGTTTTTAGGCATGTGCGTGTCTTCCGCATGTATCTTCTAGGTGAAACTTCAAGCCAGTGCGGCAGACAAAGGAGCCTCAGGAGTTTCCACGGAGTTGAGTACCCACTGGTTGAGCGCTTTCCGAGATGCTTCTCTCCTGGCTAGGCTAGCCCTTGCGGCTCGTCGCCTTCTTCACGCTCAGCAGCTCGTCGGGTCAGCTTGCGTGTCACAAACCTCTGTAGGGTTCTGTGTTTGTGACTGGTTCTGTATGTACACGTATTTGTCTTCGTATACTTCTAACGGTTATGTGGGACATACAAGATACGCCCTGGGTGCAAGTCACATGACCGACTGTTCGCAAACACATACAGGGACAAGGGACGTCTCTTAGTCAATTACTTGCAGAAAGCCTATGCGTGGACGTGCATCTGTTTGGGTATGAGATAAAGGAATAGTGTCCTGAAAGCACTACTCCTGTATGCTGATACTCAAACAGGCACATCTGTATGTACATGCATGACCTGTTCTGCAGTGGCACGTGTATGGTATGTGCCGCGGCGTTCTGTTTTGAGATTTTTTCTCTTTGGACTTTGACGTGCTCCAGGAGTACACTTGCTCTAATTTGCCTGAATGTGGAAGAAAGCTGTCCTGGCTTTCTGCAATCGCACGAGGTCGTCGTTGCGGAACGCAACTCGTTGCTCGGAGCGGCGTGTGGTGGGGAGGTCACACGGGAGATATGTGTAGTGCTTCCTTCTATTCAAGTGAGGGCGGACGAGCGCCTTGAGAAACAGTGGAAGGGAGCGATAACGAGCGGCCAACAGGCAAGCGCGGTGCTGGAGTTCTGTAGTTTCTTAGGCGTTCTTCTTAACCTATGTTCTTCAAGGTGACGAATGATAGTTCTGAAGGATAGTGCAAGTAGTTTCCTTAGCTTACTTGTTAGCTTCGACTACACTCCAGCCTCGCGGTACCGATAACCCCTGCTTCTTCCTTTTTTCTGCAGTCTCTTGAAGGTGGTGCACTCATCCTTGCCAAACGTTGTATTGCCGGCGCGGTGTCTTCGCATATGCGCGGTGGTTGCGACCAGGTTTCCGTCTCGATTTGCTCTTGGCTTTTTTTTCTGTTATTCCTTTCACCGTGCTGTCTCTTCTCTGACCCCTGTACTCTACTGCGCTGGTCCTTCCTCACAGGCCGCTATTATCTCAGGAGATACCGATGGCAGCGCTACTGGGGCTTCTCGATGTTACCGGGATTGCTTTCGACGTCAGTGCCCTGCAGAGCGCGCGATTGTCCCTTCAAGTGCGTTGTTAGGCGCGAGCACGTAGTACCAGGGGTTCTTTGCGTGTCTATAGCTAGTTGCTATTTTTATTGTTGCCCCTTAGTTTTCAGGTGCCTTCGTCTGCGCACGTGCGGCTTGAGTCGGTCGAAAAGCAGTCCTAGACAGATCCGATAGGGAACAGCTACGCCACTGCAAGCAGTCGGTTCTTTGTGCGCCTCGAAATGGAAGTACCTCTCTATGGAAGCGTGTGCGTCTAAACGTAGAAAGGCTTCTTTCTGATTCCTCTTTTCTCCATAATCTTTTCTATCTTTGCTGTTCTGTGCCATGGAGAGCAGGGAGCGATGAGGGTACTAGAAAAGGAGTCCGAGCGCGTAGTAGGAGACAGAAAGGATCTGCTGACTTCGCCTCAGCAGCTCTCGAGATTCCTGTTCGAGGAGTTGAGGCTTCCTGTTCCCGGAGCGGCCGCTTCCTCATCCACAAGCAGCGGCAAACACCTGAAGAGAGCGGCGTCTGCATCTTCCTCTACACGCAAAACCCCCGTGGTGTCAGTTTCAACGAGTGATGAGGTTCTCCAGGTGCGGAATCTTTGTGTCCAGCCGGCTTGGTTGTCTTTTAGCTGGTCGCCCCTTTTCGAGAAATCTCTTTCATTTTCTTCTCTTTGGCTTTTTTGCTCGCATTACAGCAGTCATGCTAGCGGAGGTGCCCTCACTCTTCTCTTGTTTTCAGCCTTTTGGCTTGCTGTTGTTCAACCAGTCTTTACTCTGCATGCGCACTTTCACGGCTCTTCCAGTGAGTCCGTCACCTCGCGGGGCTCTGCAGCCTCGGACAGCTGTCCACTACGCGAGAGGAAGACCTACACCTTTATGGCGAGATTGGGACTTGTCTTGATGAACGGCAGAGACGTGTCGCGTCGGTTCCGTGCATCGATGTGTCTCTTGCGTTTCCTGGTCTTTGGTCGTGCCAGTACTATATGGTGGGCAGCCCCTTCTTTGACCGAGATTTTCTGTCTGGTCGTCATTCTTTAAACGGGAGAGTAGTGACGATACGGAGAGGCTGATTTGGGAGAGATAAGTCTGTTGCTGCCGTCTGCACGTCCCTTTTTTTGGGGGCGGCTGTCGCCTCTTCCGTCTCAGGCCCTGACCGGGTTACACCCCATTATTGGGATCATCCAGAGTTACCGCGCTGTGGCAAAGTTGCAGTCCACGTATATCGACGGCTTGACTCCTGTAAGTTACTCTTGACTTTCTTCCTTCTCGGTCATCTTGCTGGTCATGCCCGCGTTGAAGTTTTTTACACGTCTTTTTTCGCCTTGGTGCTCAAAGATATGAAATCTTTACTCCTTGTATACGTATTCCTCGTGCTGTGTCGACTGTCTGGTTTGGCACGGTCTCTTTTGTTTGTGACTCTCCACTCCCCTCGGAGGAACTGTCGTCTGTTCTTCGCAGCTTTTGTGCTTGAGAGAAACCGACAGATGTGCTTCTCTCAGTCATATCTTCATTCTACGCGCAGCTTTCTCTAAAGAGCTTGACCGTTCTCAGTGCGGCTGAGGGTGTCTCGTACAAGGTGGCATTCAAACTGTATAACGGAGAAAAGGACTCCGCTAGTGGCGAAGAAAATGCCCGTGGAGAAAGTCAAGAGACGAAGAAAGGGGAAGTGGACGGTCGTGTTCTTTTTGACGCCGCCGCCGAGTACCCCTCTCTGTATCGTTCTAGCCTTCCTCGGTAAGCAGCGGAAAGTTTGGATCATTTTCACCCGAAATCGCGGTCGAAACAGAGTCGTCAAGATGCCTCCCACACGCAGTCGTGTGGCTCTGCAGCTCGCATTCAAGCGCACAACCTAACGTGTCCTTCAAGCAAACCGGTTTTCATATGTCTTTTGTACCTCTCACAGGCTGTTTACTAGATGGAACCAAACACGCACAGTCACAGGGCGATTATCTTCTTCCTACCCGAATCTGCAGAATATTCCAAAGGAAACTCTTCTCCCTTCTTTACCGCGTGTACTCACTTCTGCGGCAGTAGCAGCAACAACAGCAGCTGACTCGCCTTCTCCGTCTCCTCCATCTTGTCTGCCTGGCTCCCCTTCTCTTTTACTATGTCCGGCGCCCTCGACGTCTCCATCAGCTGCTCAGCCAGCCGTCTTCTCGTCAGCTTTCTCTTCTAGTTCCTGTTGTCCAACTGTCCCGATAGTAGAACACAAGTTGCTGCTACCGGAAAGCGTTAATTGCAGGCTGGCTTTTCGGGATGATGCACAGGATGGGTCGTCCGTGCTTGTGTCCGTTGATTACGCACAAATCGAGATGAGACTCCTGGTAAGAAACAGGGAGAACAAACCAGGTTCTCTAGTTCGGGAGTCGCTAGGCCGGCGGCCTGTTCGGCAGCCATCATAACCCGTGTGTGCTCACATCTCTGGCTCTTGCTCGTGTCGAGCACCCTGCATTCTCATGTCCGACTGTGCATGGGCCGGTCGGCGCGCGGTCAGTGGGAGCAGCAGTGTGGAGGAAAAAAACGATACGAGTGGAAAGCCTCGGCGTACTGGTTTCACTCAGTGAGTGCCCACAGTGGGGTGAAAATTCTTTCATGGAAGTGCGGGTGACAAGCTAACACCCAAGAACCTTGCCTTCGTGCAGGATAGGATCTCAGCCCTGTGGAGCAATCTCCAGTGTCCGTTCTGTCGGGCTAACGTGCTATGGCCGTCCCTGTTGAGATGTTACTGAAGGAGTTTCCGGTTATTGGCTTTTCCGGACATTTTCCGCGTCGTTATAGCTCTCGTTTTCATAGGTGGTTTGGCCGTGGTTCCATTTTGTCACCTCAGGCTCATTTCTGCGGTCAGGGTCTCATGCAGTCACTTCTTAAGAACAACGCGACTCAGCAGCAGGGGGCCCGGCCGTTGCAGTTAGAGTCTGACGAAACCCATCCTTCTGAAGGGACATCTCGAGCCGGAGGCGACGCTGTTGATTTGTACCGAGAGATGGCGGGTCTGTACGCGAAGCAGCCGCCACATGCTGTCAGCGGTGACCTACGAAAGAAGGTAAGACTTTGAGGTGTAAGTCCATCCTGGAGAGTGTGTTGTTTTTTGAATGTAAACAGAAGTTCTTCTCTCGAACGTTGATGAGCCTTTGCCACGGTCGAGTCCCGTGATTGATACTCCTGATCCTAAAACAGAGCCTGGGCGCGGGCTACCGAATGAAGCAGTGTGCCCTGCGGCTGACGTTGGTCCTTAATCCCGGTGTTCATTGGTAGCATCACCATAGTCGACGGAAAATCTTAACAGATCTGTCGTAAGAACGCGCAGTCGTTCTGAGATTATGTGTCACGCGGTTTGGGTGGGGTGTCGCTGACCAGCGGTCTACAAGCAGCGACGAACATTGAGCCCGTACCGGCTTTTTTATAGAGTACTGAAGACGAACTAGCATTATCTGCTCAGCATTCTTCTTGTGCGTCGGACCACGTGAGGACATCCACAAGTCAGAAGGGGCTGTTTGCGTTCAAACCCGGAACTTTTTTGCTATCCATAGCTCCTAACGGGTATGGACGGTCAGGACGGAAATGTGTTCGCCCGGTGCAAGAACGGGCACGTTGGATAAGAGACGGCGAAGTCAAAAATGGCAAATTGGCAATCCGAGAGGGCCCGCGCAGGTTCACTTTCCCGACAAAAGTGACGTGTGTGGACGTAGGTGGAGAGAAAGAGAGACGTACCTCGGCTTTTCAGAATGACTAGCCTCCGCCAGAAGGACGTCGTCTATCACTCGCTTTCGTTTTCGAGGTGTTCAATGGTAGCATGAGCATCCGTCTTCAGGCGACTGAGTGGGGTGTTAAGCAAACATCAAAGAATTGTTTGGATTCGAAGTCGGAGTGGCGTGAAACTCGCAGGACGGCCCAGGCTCTTCTTTCTTCTGTCGGAGATCGCAGCTCGTTTGAGTCGAATAGTCAGCGTATATACGGTCTTTCGCGTACATCGAAGGCAGGGGACGAGTAGCGGGGTTGACTCCTCCCTGTGAGAGACACTGTGGGACCTCCGAGTTGCTTTGCCAGGATAAGAAAATGAGACAAGAAAGGCGCGATCTCTGAGCGTCTTTTTTTCCAGCTAGATTGTATTCGTCACCGATCCTGTTCGTAGCTAGTCAGCTGGGCACTCATCTTTTTTTCCTTTTCGACTGAAGAAGAGGACATTGTTGTGCAGACGCTTTTCGATCGCGTAGGTGAAGGTCACGTGCCTCGCGTTGATCTATGGGAGCGGCGTGCCCACAATAGCAAAGCAGATGGGAATCTCACTGTATGAGGCAGCAGCATTCCGAACTAGATTTCTTTCCGTTTTTCCGGAGGTCAATCGGTTTATCCGCAACGTCACAGCCAATGCGAGGGCTAAGGGGTTTGTCACGACTCTTGCAGGTTCGTCCATCTGCCTAGTTCTCGTCGTGCGTATGCGCGCCTACACAAATTCCCTCCCTGCGCTTTTATACTTGCTTGGCGTATTCACAGTCTAAACAGGTGCGTACGTGTAACCAGTACGTGCATATATATGAATATGCATGTGTATGCTTGCGAGTACGCATTCACTCCTACGAATTTCGTGGTTAGTTTAACTGAGATCCTGGCTGGATTTTACGGAGGTGCTCCTCCGTGTTTCGCATGTGGTTCTCCATTTTCCATCTTCGGTTGGTGTTGCCTGGCTCTTTGAGAAACGGGCAGGCTTCATGAAGAACGGCTGTGTGGGAGATGTGTCCTACGAATGCGAGTCCGGCCTTTTCTTATCTGTATATACAGCATCAGACAGGCATCTGTTTCCGTGGTCGTGAGGTAGTCCTTGTCAGCGAGTAGTCCGGACCCCATGAGATTCATTGTCCGTCTGTCTCTTGTGTGACGCTTGCCGGCATCGGTATGTACGTTGCACATTCGCCCCCAGGGCTAGTTTATTTAGGGTTCTCTAGTGCTGACGCAGTTGTGTAGCTCTAGACAGGCATTTGTTTCCAAGGCCGGGAGGGGGTCCATGCTAACCCATAGACTCCGTGAAGACGACTCCGCAGCAAGTAAGTCGGAGGGCGGCACAGGAGTACGCACTTGTGGCGTACACCCGGTTTTTCGTCTACATTCCAGCCGTTGTGCCCAGGTACTTGTTATGGAGCCTTTGTATGCAGCATATTTTTGGTGTACTTATTTCTTCGGCCTCTTGTTGGGTCATCTTCTCTCTTCAGGTCGGCGCCGCTATATTCCCGAAGTGCGCAGCCCGGAGCCGTCTTTGCGGGCTCTTGGAGAGAGACTGAGTGTCAATAGCTGCATCCAGGGGTCTGCAAGCGACCTTATGAAAATTGCCATGCTCAGACTTCAACGCGATCTTTTGACCCAGTAAGGGACCAACGCCTTCGACGCCGCACATTGCGAAACTGCCGCATAGCAGTAGCCAAGGTAGCATCCATCGACAGAACTACTCAAGGGACTTTGATGTGCGGACACGTCATGCATGTACTCGTTTTTCGTGCGTTGCTCTGATTGCAGCCAGTGGGAACAGACGGCGTCAGCGCCACGTCTTCTACTGTCCATACACGACGAGCTTGTCCTTCAATGCCCCAAGGCGCATCTCGCCGTGCTTGCAACCATGTTGCGTCGCTGCATGACGGAAGACATGCCGGTTGATGTTCCGCTGGACGTAACTATTAGCTCAGGCCCGGCGTGGGGGGCCGTAAAGAAACTCGGATCATGATCAGGCGTCTCACTCCTCACTCCTGCTGCGCGTGTAGGGCGGTGGCGCTTTCCACCTGCATATGTCTGTAGATGGTAAAACGGAATGTGCAAATGAATACGGTGCCTATCCGCGAAGCTGTATGGTGCTTGCAGGAGCGCTCGGAGCTGTTCGGTGTTCCAGAACTGGTTGGGGAGAGGGCTTGTACACCCCATCAGCACATAGGCGCAGCTACCGCACTACCTGAGGCAAACACATGGGCGAACAGGTCTCGTGTCTCAGTTCCAAGCACCCCCGTGTACGTTCTAGTCAGGAGTTGACAAGGTGTGGGGGACAAGGCATGCGCCTCCAGTCCGCACGCCACTGTTGCGCTTCAGCTATGTACGTCCGGCGCGCTCCCTCTTCGATATTGAACGCGGACAAGGGAGCTTGTGAACCGATTTCAGAGTAGAGCAAGGTTTTTTCTTGTTGCTGCTTCCTTCTTGGCCGGCCCCTGCTATTGAAGGGTGTTCCTGAGCAACTGCATTTCCAGCTTGCTTGTTCCAAAGGGCGGCGGAGTGTCCGGTCTGTTGTACTCGCCGTCTGTGTTCGTGATGTTCTGCCTGTCGCGTGAGGGCTAAGAAGGGTGGGTGACAACACGGGGCTCATGCCCAAAGCTTCTCGGACCGCCAGCAACTCAAGACTTCTGTTCGTCTCTCTACAGGACACATGGCAGTTCCCCAGGTCAGGGTTCCGTACCTGGTATCGCTTCAGGAGAGAACTTCCCTGACAGTGCCAACCGCCCTCCGTCACTCACACGACCCTGATCACAGGGGAATGAAATTTAGCATAGGCTGCGGGACCTGTGTACGAGATCCTCTGCCCTGCTTCCTGGCGGCCGACGCCCATTGTGAGACACTCCCCTGCCTTGGGTCGACGCCCGCGGCAGGGTGACTCGGAAATGGAGGGATCGTTGCAGTGGCCCCTGTTCCAATACTGGCACGGTATGCCCATAACACCCGTCTCTTAAGGGACCTCATTTCCTCCCCCAGACTGGAGTTGGCAACATCCCTTGTTGCCATTCCGACCCCTGGCCTAAGAACCCCCTTTGGGGGAAAACGTTGGGGAATGGGCTAGGGGCGTGCGCTCCTCGAAGGAGGCCGCATACTTCTGTTTGCGCTTCTGTGCCTCGCTGAGAAATAGTCGCCCGCTAGAAAATCTTCGGGCGTTCGAAGTTTCTGCGTTGTCCTGCGGGCTGCTCTTACTGCTCGGGGATCTCTACCCTTGCTGGCTTAAGCGCCCTCATCCTGTCGCCACTGCCGTTCCGCTCGTCGGTCTTTGGCTGTGGGAGCCTTTTCGGCACCCGCATCATGATAGGGGCGCAGCAGGGGTCGTCCAGGATGTAGGAGCTAACTTGCTGTTGTCTTCCCTCTTGTTTGCTGTCCTGTGGCGGGCTTCCCCGCCGGCTCGCGGCATGAAGACGTCAGCGCAGTGGGGATGGGAGATTCTTTCAGGGGTGAGAAGAGTGGGAGTACATCTCCTCAAGAGCCGGTGATTGGGGCGACGTATAAGGCCTGTTTGCAAGTCTAGCACATCGTCGTAAGAGTTATTATTGTGCGCCGCTAGAACCCTGTGCGGCGTACTATATCTTGCAGCTAATTTGGATTGAGGTTCGGAGTTCTCGCTTCCTGTTAGTCGGACAAGGGCTAAATCACCAGGCATAAGGCGAGCTGGCTGGGGGTCAACCTTACTGTAGTCCGTCTGCTTATGCAACTGGCTGAAAACATTATTCCTTAGTTTTTTGAGTTATCGTACTCTATCCACAAGCGGAGGGGGTTCTGTGTCGGCTCCTGTGTTTAGTTGCCTGTCTACTGGGAGTACTGGATCTACCCCCTACACAATATAGTAAGGTGACTGTCCAGTAGTTAAATGTGGGCTCGTACGGTACGCGAAGGCTACTGATGCACAGTAGTTATCCCAGTCACCTCCTTTCTCCATGGTTAAGCAAGCCAACGCGTTGCCTAATGTCTTCATGAAAGCCTCGACTATTACTCGCTTAATATCTTCACGCACGGCGGGCCAAGCGTATCTACGTCGCAGCTGATTGTGCACTTTGTCTGCGCCTAGATGCGCAACGAAAGGGCCGGAGTGACATGCGGATACCAGACTACAACGTGAGTCTCTAGGTATATCTATCCGAAGTAGACCACTTTCACCTTTCTTAAATAGGCTACCATCATGCACCACATACTGAGTTCTCAAGAAACGAGGAAGCATCTGCCACCACCGCGGGCCGACTCCTATATTACCTATTTGTATTGCTTTCACCAATGCGCGACATTCTTCGTCACCCCGTTGCTACCCTACCACTTTGTGTCAGAGTTTTCAACTCTGCCCCATGGCAACAACACGCAAAGTCAGAGCGATCTAGTAGTGTAGACGAGTGTGGAAGGGAGTGACGAGCGTAGTGAGTCTCATAAAGGTAGTGAGACCAAGTGGTAAGTAGTCTAAGATGATCTGGCGCTCGAGAGTACACTAGAGGGAGTGTATGAAGTGCTAGGAAGGGTAAACAGAAGGAGAATTCGTTCGATCAGATGTGTGAGTGAGAAGGGACGAGTGTGGGTGAAAGGTTCTCAGTGTTCCAACATGTGGAGAG
>NW_027155010.1:10689-33071 GCF_002600585.1 Cystoisospora suis | reverse complement strand
CTCGCGATTGGTTCAAACGCGGACTCAGTTACCCCCCCCCCCCCCTTCCGCAGTTCGCATTGCTGGTACGTACGAACGAGTTCGGAAATTACGAAACGATAACATATTCTAGGACGCCGTCTGTGGGACCGGAAGAGGGCGAGAACGGGGACGAGTTCTGGACCTGCCCCTCCCTGGTTGGCAGGTAGCGCTAGCAGAGAATTCCCTTTCGTCCCTCGCTCACTCCTCTGGAAAGCCGTTCTATTCTCTGGAGGGGTCGGTCCCCTCAGCCACCACTCGGCTCCCTTCTGCTACTGCCGCTCCAGCAGTACAGAAGCGTCCGCCAGGGATCGCAGGCCGTACAGCGGCCAAGAGATTCTCAAGGTAGAGAGTATGAAAACAGTCTACACGCACAAAAATGTGACCAGCGTATGCGGACACATTGTGTTTTACGGACCGATGCATTTTTTTAACGCTCGACAACCGGTGCGGCGGAAGTGTATTGCAGGTTGCTCTTCCACAGTTCGTGCTTTCTTTCATCGTAATTCCGGAAACACAAAAATGAAAAAGAAAAGTGCGAAGGAAGATCAATTTCAGTTGCTGATCTGAAGCTAGTTCTCTCTTTTTTGTCTCTCAGCGGGTATCTGTCTTTGCTCTTCGCCCGGTACTGGGAGACGCGGATTCGAGCAACTCTCCCCTTCCACAGCAAATCCGGCCACGACTGGAGCGTCGGCTACGCTCCACGAGCGCACTGTGCTACACGAGGCAATTTCGAAGCCCGTAATATTACTCCTGTCAGTGGAGAGTGACAACCTGAGCGCCAGCTGGCCGTACCGAGCAGGGCTTAGGGCGTATCCTCTGCTCCCTTATAGCACACATATCACAAGCATAACTAACTTCAGTATAAGCGTACAGCAAAACTAGATAGAAGATACCACATTGTAGCAAGCCGTCCATACATAATGCGTACAGTCTGACACAGCAATCACGACAAGCCCGGTCACCCTGGGGCGGGGAGTGCTTGGTCCACAATCCCTTCTGCCTGACCAATCGAAGTGTAGTGTCGAGTAGGCGATCTCAGGAACGGCCAAGCTCCAGGAACCGAAAGTCACCTGCCTTCATCATATGACACCACCCATTGCCTCCTTTGTTAACTCCCACTTTGGCCAAAAAAAATAAATTGTTCATCCCGTCTTTACCCATAGTACTCTTCTAGACTGCTCGTAACGTTTCGTAGGTCCGTGCACTGATTTTTTTGGCCCAGGCGTCCATGGAGGTGAGAACAATAGTAATTATGATGGGAATGTCGATGGAGACCTTCTTCCTTCTCTAACAGGTATACAGGCATACGAGGGAGGCAGGGAGACCAGTCAGCTCGTCTTTGGTACTCCTCTTCTCCCTCTCGAATCGCATACAGCCGTTGAACGGACGGGCGGACAGTCGGCTTAGTTCGTAGACGCAGAAAAGGATCTGCTATTCCCCGTGAAGGTACCGTGTAAGAAATGCGGAACCAAGCGATCACGTGCAACTGCTGTGAGCGTCTAAGCATCGAATGTTGTTGAGCGCGCAACTCTGCTTTGCTGAAACCTCGTATGCTGCCTCTCCGGTCGCGACCGAAAGGACACCATGCAGTTGCACGGTAGTAGCACGCGAGTGCATCAGGTCTCCAGGCCGGCGTGACCGCCCTCCCTTGTTAGTGGGAGCTGGCTTCACAACAGTGGACAGGGAGGGCCCTTGGAGCCCGACTCGTCACCTTGAGTGATAGGTTGATGACTCTTTGCAGGAAATGTCGCGACGGAACCGTGAAATCACGTATTCCATGAGTGTACGCGAAAGACACATAGTGCCGCGGGCGAGTCCGCCATTCTCTGCAGCAACAGTCTGGAACGAGGTTCAGCCCACCTTGGAGGCCCAGGACGTTCTATCCAGCATCACGCTGGACTTACAGTTTCACCTTAGATGTCATAGGGCAGTTTAGTCTTGAACTCTGTCTCCAGTTGAAAAACCAGTCCGGCCTTGCAACACAGTACTGATAGTGTCGACACGAAAGCGCCCGCGATTGACAGGCGAAGGAGAGGACGCAAACTTCTTGGCTTTCAATATCCTCCGAGTACGCAAAACCGGGAAGCCCATATCAAAGACCGCCCTCGCGGGGCCCCAAAACGTGGGACAGAGTTATGGCCTTCTCCACGTGGCGGAAACACGTAGCGGGTCGGCGCGGCGAGAGACGACAACCGGACACGCCGAAAGCCCTCGCACACATGTGCCAAAGACAACACTCTCACGTACATCCACATATATACAAAAGTTTCGGAGGAACGGTCCAGTCAAGAGAGGAAGCCTGGAAAGCGAAAATCCGGACTGCAGCCTCTCAGCTTCGACACGCTGAAGACCACGCCGGGCATGCCCTGCAGTCCCTTCGGTTGCCTCCGCTGGCCCGAGATGTCTTTGCGCGGCCGAAAAAAAAGCTGCTGTTGCTCTTCGGAGTGACTACCACCGGAATAGCCTAGGGCGAAAACAGTATCGGAGTCCGGAGTCCCAACTACCCCACGTCTCCCGACTTAACACAACCACTGCTGGTGTTTCTCGTCAATGCCACTGCCTCAGCTGCCATGACTACTGATGTTTTCGCTGTTACAATGAACGCCGTGTCCGTAGTATGCAGCTGTCTTGCCCGCGAATAGAGAAGCCGTGAGAATTCCGGGTAGACGCACGACCTAAAACGGAGAGGTACACCACACTGTAACTACTCAGTAAGCAGACGAAGTGTCCTGGCAGTCTATGCGTACGAAGACCGTGATCAAGTAGCTCCTGCGAGCGCGGACGGACGCAGCATGACCCCAGGACAACTCGTTCCTGAAACGCTAGTGGGCGCAGACGTCCGGTCTGTGATTTCTGGGGCCTGTCCAAGCGCAGGGGCATGCTGATCGAATAAGAAGCTTGAGGCTGTGTCGCTCACGAAACGCCCTGCTCTTCTACAATATTTTCCTCCGCGGCATCAAGAACACCGCAGGTGGGCTTCCACTCGGTCATTCCGTTCTCACGTGTCCCTCAGTTCAGGTGACTCACGGAAGTACGCGCGCACGGGCTACGCACCTCAGCTCCGGCGTCCTGGACTTTTCCTCCACTGCATTCAAAAGCTGCAGCGCACGCGTCTGTTTGGCTTCGTTTTCCACTGCGCTGTGCTAAGCCACCCACATGCTTTGGAAACTTAACTTGCCCGTCCTCTCAGTCCTTTCCTTCCTTCTTGACTACGCCCCGTCGTCAACTTAGTCTACTAAAAATCGAGGTCCGCGGTGCCGCGGCTGGGAGAAAAGAATCAGCACGCATGCGCTCCTCGTACTTTCCTGAAAAACACAGTCGAGAAGAAATCGATGCCCGAAGATCGGGCTGAGGAAGCGCCCGACCCGGGACCTTCGCAGCCGCTGCACCGTCAGGGGTCGAGGAGAGTAGTATCAGTGGGATCCGGCAAATATTCATACTCCAGGAAGTGACAAGCTTGGTCTTATGCCTGCGTCACTGAAAATCGCCGGGCCGGTTCTGGACACCTGTCGACGTGCCGAAAATGTCTGCCTTCCTGAAAACACGTTGGAGGACCCTCGGGCCTCCTGGGACACGAAGAATCCTGGCCTGCACCCGCACACTGTCAACTCGAGCACGAAAGAAAAAGTGAATGGACAGACTAGCGAGGCAAAACTTAGCCCTCTCAGTAGTCTTGTCACGTCGATATGACACAGCGTCGCAGCCAACAAAAACAACGCAGCTGATCAGAACGGCACCTACACTGAGAGGGTACCTGTCTTAGGGAGGTGTCCGTCGCCTCTTACCACTTTCTTTTGAACGAGAGCCTGAACGAGCAGCAACTGAGTACATGAAAGAAGTGTCGTCAGCTTCTTCAACAACAGGAGCGGATTCAGGTTGTCTGGCTTTCTCAACCTCGGCAACCTTCAGCACGTGCTCGACCACCGCGCCACTCGGACCCCGACCGCGCATCCGACTCCCGTGTAGGGTCTTAACTGCCCGTCCTGCCGCCCCACGCTCCAAAAAAGAAATCAGAGCAGTCGGCAGTCGGCCGGAATCAAGCTGAGAAAGACGGAAAGACAGGAAGAACTTCAAAGCATTTTCGGGCTTGAATTACCATACATCGTAGACGCCTTTTCCGTAAAGCTTCCGTGTTGGTGGGAAGCCTCAGTTGTCTCGAATCAAGTACAACCATCTGGCCGTACACACGAGAAACAAGTGAACGTTAGAAGAGAATGAAGACTCCACAGGTCTGGCAAATGCACCGCAAACCCAGTAATGTATACCTTGATGGCAACGATTGTTCCGCACGATTCAAGCTTCGACCTCAAGTCCGCCTCCCCTACACCACCTGGAAGCCCTCTCACGAAGACAGTGGAGCCTGGACACGAAGAAATATCGCCATCAAAAAAATCATGAGTCCATTCGCCCCTGATGCCTGAGCATGGTTCTTCGACATGGCCGTCCAAACTCTGTCTCCTTGCTTCCCCTAACGCGCCTTCGCTTTCAAAAAGATCATGACGCCACTGGCCGTCAACTCCAACTGTTCGCATCCCAAATTGCCTGTCAGCAAAAGAGGTACAATATCAAAAGCCCAGAGACACCGAAAAACCTCTACACCTATACACCAGACCCGCTATGCATAAATATCTCTCCCACCGCTGCTAGGTCAACTGACTCCCGGCCTCAGAGCGACGACGCAGCCGTGAGCTGTGCCTGTTCGCTCACTTCCAGGAAGAGTCGGACTCATGAATGATCGCGGGAGGCGCACGGGGAGCATACGTCTCTGCCTCCTGTAGACCGGGCCGCGAACAAGCCTTCCCCGGCGCGTGCTGACCGCTGGCTCAAGCCTGGCATCGAGTGGTGTGCGCTGGGGCTCACGAACAGGCAATACTACAGCCAAGACCCATGGCTCCCCAGGTGAAAAACTGAGCAAATTTTACCAAAAGAAACGCGGCGCGCATTGAGAGTGTCTCTTTTCATTCACTGAATAGACTTTCATGTGATATATAGCAGTCAATACAAGAGTCAAAACATGTCCGCAAGATACCAAGAATCTGACGTCTCGTGCAGCAGTCGCTGAGGTGTTGGTTCTCTGGAAGGTCTCTACAAGGGAAACCATGTCTCACCTGGTATCACCGTAGGGGGTTTCCCTCGCCGCTGCGCCATCTCGCCGCCCTGTCTGTCCTCGTCTTCGCATCGGACCACGTCCCCCTCTTCCGCCTTCACCGTCTCCTTCAAGAATAACTTGTCTAGGGGAGACACGTGGAGTTTGAAACTCCTTGGTTCTCCTTCTAATTTCACCACCCATGTGACTGAGTAAGGACTGTCGGCTCATACCGATCGAATCCGACTCTTTTCCTTTGTTGTAGAGCGGGTAAACACTCTCTCCCCCGTCCTGCTCCAGGGCTGCCGCCACAGCACTACTGAAGATTCCTCGATTGGGTGCCGAGAACATTTTCCTACGCACTTAACATCCGATTTTGGGACTACACACGAAAGCGTCCTCCCGCACCTACCAGAATACAAGATGGACAGGCAGTGCCGGACAAAAAGTGCCCTTGCATTCTTACGCATAACAATCACGGCTCTTCAACAGAAATGAATGCGCCCCAGGAAAGATATCTCCGAGCCTATCCTGTGTGATCTTTATCAGCAGCCGCACCGGTTGGGAGTGTTTCTCAAATCGGATGAGTCCAGGGGCTCTCCGTCTCAGTATCGGAAGTACGCCAGTCCCAATGCCGACGCCGTCACAGAGGAACGGCAGACGATGGTGCTAGGTCATTCGACGAATAGACCTACCACCCTCTGCGCGCACGGTCGACCTCGCCTCGAGACGCATACGGGGGTGGCAAGAAGAGGGAAGTCACTCTTGCGAAAGCTGCGCCCGCTGGGCCTTTAGCTCTATCGAAGTCAGATTCTGGCGTACCCAGTGCTACTGCGAAAAACGCGGTGAGGGAAGTACTCTGATTCCCACTCCTCCGAGGAAAAAAATCTACTAACACGGTCCGCAGAGGCTGTCCCGCCCGCTCGCCTAGGTAGCCTCTTCGCATAGGTCAAAGCGCTCACGGGAACAGTAACCCTGCAAGAGGTCTGAACCGGAAAAACAAAAAACTTGAAAGCGCCTGTCTATTCGCTAGTTAGCAGCAAAGACGAGAGGGGAAGGAGGGCAAACAACAAATAGGCCCGCCGCGCGTAAGCCGACGGTCCCGTAACGATTGACAGTTCGCTTACTGCACCTGGAGCAAGGAGACATATGTGCAGCTGAACAAAGATACACGCAGTAGGGAAGAAGGCGAACAAATGAGTGATTACTCCAAGACACCCGGCATCTACACCTGTCCGCCGCCGAAAGGTGATCCTAGATGCAGAAAGCTTTCAGAGCCGGAGATCAGCTGGCCTCGGCGTCGGATACGGTGCCAGCCAGAGCGGCAGTTTCCCTGTCGACCAGAACGCACTGAATACGGGGACTCAAAGCAAGAGGAGGTCCATATCCCCCACTTCGGTAAGAGTCCCGATAAAGTGCGTTCTGAGCTCTAAGACTGAACCCTTTTGCAGCTTCATCGAGACAGGAGCATCGGTGAAACTGTCCCCCGCGGCACTACACGAGAGAAATGAGCGACAAATAGAAGTGGAGGCTACCGGGAACCCAAGGTGCTAGCAGTGCGGGACAACAAAAGGGTTGACAAAAAGCATGCTGATTGAAAAGAAAACCAGATGAGGCTGAGGAGGGCGCACGTGCCCTATTCTGCATGCGAAGGCACACCGCATGCGCCCAGCTCGCCAAACCCGGAGCCTGAATGCTCACGACCCGCGGGCCATACAACCTTACAGCGGGCTAAACGAAAGCTCAGCTGCCGCCAGCCCATGGCATCCTAGAATGGCCGGAGCAACGGGGAAACCTGTGAGAAAAACAACGAGGCGAACAAAAGACTCTACGCAATCCTCGCTATAGAAGAAAGACCGGGCGTGCGGCGTCATACGGTTAGCGCAGCATGCAGAATCTAGACCCGGCAGACACAGACTTCGTTCTGTGAGTATCTCCTTCATGCAAGATAGCGGGAAGCCCGAAGGAGCGCGGGCTGCCGGTCTCGCTTGCGCCTAGAGCTGCAAAAGTTCAGTCTCTCTGTGTAACATTATCTATCGACAACTGTGTACCTGGCGCGTCCCTGCGAAAACGCACAGCTTCCAGCGCGGCCGCAGGGAGTGCTCGTCCGGCTCTTATTCTGTGGTCTTGGTGAGCCCGGTGCGTAGCATCGTCGGACAGTCTTTCGAATTCTTTTGACACTGTCCGACCGCCTTCCGTGCCTCCGGCAACAATCGGGATCTGCAAACTTCGGCCTCTTTCACAGGCAAATATGCCTCAGATCGTCTGCGGGTGCACGCGTCCCCGTCGCGCACTGTCGAGCTGGTTCGGGAAAGCGCAGCCGAGGACTGGCTTTCTTGGACAGCCTGTTGGATAACTTACTTCACAAGCATCACTTCCAAAGGCTCTGTCCCTCCTGTCGCTCAAGTGCCTGAAGTCGGAAAACAAAGGGCCAGGGAGCCGCGGGGGTGAGTTTGAGCGTCAGAGACACATGCGGCCTCGCGCTCCCCCGACGTGCCTTGCGTTTGAGAAGACATGCTTGGTGTTCCCTCGCGGTCGTTCAGGCACTCCTTGAATACGCACTTGCGGCTCCTGTGTGGCTGGACCGTTCGGGGTTTGGTCGGCAATGCAGTATCCGAAGGACAGAGTGTGAGGTACTGGCAAGGGAAACTGGAAGCAAGCTCAGCTCGCCCATAAGATCAAGTCTTAGCCCGCTACAGACCGTGGTGGATTGAGCCGTTCATGCTTACCGTTCCTGTAGCAACGGGGCTCGCTAACGGGCCTGTGGCTTGCCAGGCATCTTTCCTTTGGGACTTGCTGAGCAGCGGACTCCTACGGTGCGTCGATTCGGAGCCGTACGCTCGTGCTGTAGTAAGTTTGTGCCTCCGTCTCGCTACGGCGGAACTTGACAGAGCCGCACAGGCTTCGCTGTCAACAGCAGCTGCTCCCAGTATCCCTGCACCTGCACAGTCTCCCGAAATTCTGCCTTTTTTTCGGTTCGTGTAGTTGTGTCGGTCTGTTGAGATGCGAGTCCGTCTGCACCCTTTGGAGCCGTGTCGTCGGGAGGAGAGGAGGGATCGATAGAGGGGGGAGCTCCTAGAGGTCAGCCTCGGACACAGACAGAAGGCTTGTTGCCTCTGCATACGGAGATGGCCCTTGTCTCCGCGTTACGTGGAGCTTACGTGGGTGCGCGTACAGCAGCTGCTTGGTCCAGGAGATGTTCAGGTGGCCTTCGCTTGGACCGCGGAGGCAAAGTTGAGTCATCTTAGAAGTCAAGGGAAAAGCTCCCAAGCCTCTACTCTCAGCAACCCCCGGGACAGCCAGTTGGTGTTTGCTGCCTGCTGCTCGTCAATGCTGACTATGGAATGGGAATACTCGCGTCTCCCACCCGAGGTCCAACGTCCCTCCGGTCAGAATGGCAGCCCGTCGAGGCCTTCTTCGCAATTCCGCTTGTCTCCCTCTTGTGATAGCGTAGATGGCCTCGCAAGAAAAGCGATTATCTCCGGTTCAGGTCTCCCCTCTCTGGCCAGAAGAGGTTCATGGTGTGTGGAAACGTCAAAGAGTACCTCTCAAAATCACGGAGATCGCCAGAGGGACGACTCCTCAGGTTTCTACACTCCAACCACAGTCCCGTCGCGGTCCCCGGGCTTCCGCATCCGCCACCGTCCTCCAAGACGATCCGCCTCATGGGGGTCTCTTCACAGTCGCAGGCCCTCACTGACTTGTGAAGACTCTGCTCTGATACAGCAAGGAACTTTCCATTCAGAAGTAGGGTACCCACAACAACTCGCTCCACCGTTTTAGCCGGTGAAATCTTTTGAAGATTCAAAAGCGTGTCTCACAGCCTTTCTTCCAGGGTGTGCCGACCCGTAACTAGTAACCGTGCAGTTTCTAGAAACCACACCAGTTGCTTTTTGCCCCTGTCGGTTTCTGCTGCGTCAGGTTCGGACACAGATCTCTTCGGGGTCTTCCTCGCCTTGCTCCGCCCTTGGCGCTCCGCCTTCTTCGCTTCTCGGACATCGGCAAGGGCCTGCAACGGCGAGACGCGAAAGCTGGGCTCACCATCCAGCCAGGCGTCAGTCTACAGCCTCAGTTGAGAGCAAAGGCGAGGATTCGCCTCCTGGACGCAGCGGCATTCATCGTTCCGGCTGCGTGGCAGGCAGCCCGCTCTCTCCAGTCGGGCGAATTCTCTCCTTCGTGCAGTCCACCTTCTTTCACGCACTGAAGCGTCGCTGGACGCCTGTGTCACATTCTGTATGGCGGGTAATACTTAGTGTTTTGGGTACATGTGCATGCTGGTCAGGCACCACGTGGTTCTTCACCCTTGTGGGTGTGGTATTCTTCTTTGTGTTCAAAGCATATACTACTTCACCGCCTCTTGCGGTTTTCCCTGTGTATTTCGACTATATCCCCGCTCTCTCCGAGGCACTTAGTAAGTCGGCGTTTCCCTTTGAAGACTCGACTACCTCCTACTTTCCTCAGCGGGGTGGGAACGATACAATTACTGAAGAGTTTTGCTCCGCTACTGTGTCTCGAGCAAATTCTACTGAGTCATTATGTGCTCCGTTTTTCACGGAGAAACGGGCTCACGAAAGCCGCGGTGTTGATGGGAAGGTTTCCTCTGCTCCGGAAGCTAACCCGTTGCAGCGGCATCCCTCTGCTCTGCATACGTCTTCCGTCCTGCCTGTTACGTGTGTTCCTCCTTTACAGTCATTTGGCTGTTCTCAGTTCGTGCAGGCGCCTAACGCCTTCAGTTTTCCCTGTGCAACAGAGGGGGTGTGGAGCGATATGAAGCAGAAAAACAGCTTTTCACATTTACAGGGGAATGTCGGGGAAAGTTTGAACGGCGGTTCTCTGCCTTTTTTTCTTTTCCCTGCTCCTTCCTCGGTAGCCATTGCAGCTGTACCTTTCTCGAACCGGTCTTGGGAGTTTATTCCACTCGATACGCAAATGTATGTTCCTCCTTCGCCTCTCTCCCAGATCGCGAAGAGCCGCGGCCTTCGTCATCCAGTGTCGTCTCCCGCGTCAACTGTTAAAGATAGCGAAGGCCTTCCTGCATCATTCTTTGTGAATCTGGATAAATCACGGCTGCCTAAGGACCACCACCTGGATGTTTCCTTGACGTTGTCTTACCCGTGGAGCGATCACAACAGGCGGTTACCTCCTGTTATGTTCTCTGTTGTATTGTTCACACCGGATCATAGGCCCATAGCTAAGGCTACACGACCTCTGCTGACGAGTGGTGTTGCTGGGGACGCGGGGGGGACAACTGGTCTCTCGGGGATATCATTCTCCTCGTTTGATTTACTTTCTACAGTAACTTACTTCGCTCCGGCCTTTCTTCGCGACAGATTACTTGGCCTGGCTGGAAGTAACATTGGGGCAGCCTCCATTGTCTTCTTCGAGTCTTTCCCGCTAGACCTGATTCCACATTTAAAGTATGCACAAGTGTTAATGTACCCTCCGCTGCATGTGTCGAACGCTGGCCTGATCATGGCACCGAAGCTTCATGGATTTCGTCTTTTTCTGGCCTCCCACTGGGCTATCATTTGTGCGCTCGTCACATTATTCCTTCTATGCTGCTGTGCACTGTGCACGTGCTGTGCTGCCGTTGGCTGCACGTACCTCGCTTTTTCAGTCAGCTCGAGCGAAGATGACACTGAGTTGCCTGAAAGCAGATTTCACGCCCGTAGCAGAGCTCCTGCGAAGACGAACGGGTGTGGTCCAAGCAGATCTTGTCCTCTGACCTCTTTCTCTGACGTGCCTCTTCCCACACACAGCCCTGGCCGGGCTTCGAAGATCTCCAAGTCGTCCTTGGCCCCCGGGTGTGCTGGCTACCAGTCGGGAGCTGCAGATGTGGCGGCGAAAGTAGGGAGTAGCGTCGTGAGGCGGAGGCAGGCAGCTGTTGACAAGAGCTCAGCGGATGTAGGACTTACGAATCCCATCACTTGACAGCTGCCAGGAAATTCAGGCCCACTTGTCGCTATCCGTCTCCTGGCTAAGGGGGACTGGAGCGTTTACTTGCACAAAACCACCAGGTGAGGGCACCCTCCCCTAAGCTTCATCCTGGCGGTTCCTTTATTTGGTCTGGCCGGCTACTCCGGGGGAGTCTTCTTGTTCGGGAGAGCCCCTTCAGCTGCCGCACAAAGAACAGTCTCAGCAGCGTGAGGCAGAGAGTGACTGTCGGCCCTGTCCTTGATCTGAGAAATTCCAGGTGTTCGCTTGATCGGTCAAGACGCTTGAGTCTCTCAGCCTCGCCGCCGCGTCTCCTGCCGGACACCCGGGGGGCGGCATTTTCTGCGAAATGAACTGATGCACCTATACCAGTCACATGCTGTGGAAATGGAGGGGGGGCAACTGAATCTCCATCGTGGAGAACCAACGTCCAAGGTGGGAAAGAAATCCATTCATGTTTTCGTTCCGCCTCGTTTTAGCTGGTCTTCCCCAACGTGCATCACTTGACTTTCGGATGGCCGGACTGAAAAGCTTTCAGAGACGCCTTCTTGTGAAACCCTCTTTCGCTCGATCTCTGCATTGGAGTTGCTCGTACTTCTACTAAGGGACAAAGAGCGCCGCAGTGCAGTCTAATGTAAACCGGTTTTTTTCAGGAAGCGAGTGTCTTTCACCCCTCGAGGCTGAGGAGTCTAGGGGCTTCCGGTAAGCCAGGAGGCACTGAGTGACTGAAAAATGGACATGTGAGTGCAGGCGGCCCCTGCTGACGTCACTCGCAGTCCATAAACGAAAAAAAAAAAGCGGTGCAGTGTCCTGAAGAAGTGTGCGGAAAAACGGTTTAACTATACCTGCAAAATCCCAGATTAATGGCGGCTCTGGCGTCAGTCATCTGCTAAGCACAACGGCTCGTCCAACCGGCATGTGCGAGCGCAACTCGTCAGTCCGCGGTGACTCGGTACACGGACGTAGTATTGTAGGCAAGGGCCTGAAAGAGCGCGGAAAACGAGTGAAACGCTCTCGGGAGCCAGACCGTTGCGTCACGTGTGTTCAGTAGTGCACGTGGCGTAGCACCTAGCCGTCGGACCTCTCGTAAGAGGCCACAGGGCTGCCCTCACGTGCAGCACAACTAATCAGAAAAAACCGTTTGACGGTTCGAAAACCAACCCTCCGCAAAAGAGGCGCGGGCCGGGCCGGCTGACCACTCTCTCTAGCGCAGATCAGAACGGGGTCTGTCGATTTTTGTCCTGCAGGCATGAGCACTGTCAAGCGACAGTCAGCACAGTCCGGCTGCCGCGCGAGTCCCGGGCTAGAAGCCGCGCCCGCATCTCGGGCTGAAACTCAACCTGTCTAGACTACCGCTCGACGTTCACGCGAGAGCAGTTTTCACCGTAGAGCGGGTCGCTGAATTCTTGGACGGGAACAGTCGCCGTAGCGAGACGCGTCTCAAGGCGCTGGTAGAGACGCGACCGGTTGACACTAAAGTGACCTTTGATAGGTTCTTCACTTAGCACTGCTGTCGTTTTTCGTTAGCCTGGGTTTGGTAGAGAGTGCCTACGCAGTTGCTTCAGTCCTACTTGCAAGGCGTCACTCCATTAGGTCCAAGTCCAGTACGGCATCCTAGTATGCATTTGTCGTGGCGCGTCTCTCCGTTTCGTCGCTACTGGCATTTTGAAGGTCTTCATCTAGCTCCAGCGTCATCATTTCCCTGTTTTTCACTAATACACCAGGCGTGGTGCTGGTACCTACAGAGGGACCTCGGCTGCTATTGCAGTTGAAGCCTCCGCTACGTAATTGGGCGTTTTTTTGTCTTCTGGTCTTGATTGGTTCTGTGGGGCATCCTCCTACAGTTTGCTGTATCCTCCGACAGGTTTCTTAGGTTCTACGTATTTGTCGTGTACTACCGAGCTGTCGTCGTTCTACGGTTTCAGCATCGGAGGCCCCATGCTGCACAATGCCGCCCAGGTTGGCAGGCCGGCACTGATCTTGCGGCCAGTGGTTCTTGAGCCAGGGGCGGCACTGACGGGCCGTGATCAAGCTTCGATGGCAGGACGACCTCGTCGACGAGGACTGATGTCCTACCTCGCCATGTCTCTCGCTGCAGCGCTGTCCGGGGTGCTGCTGGTTGCATCTGCAGTGCACGTCGCGACCGGTGACATTCAGGACTCGCGCCCTTTGTCGTACCCGTTTCCAGCAGCTTGTAAGTTGGGACTTCGATGCTTAGACCAGTGTGTTCTGTCTAAAGTACGCCCACCGCGGGTGGTTGCTGTATTCTTTTTGAGACCCAGCCTGCGTATTCGCGCCGTGAGCCGTTTGCAATCTTTTTGCCGGAATAGTTTCTGTCACGCTGTGGAGACTTACTGACCTTACGGCACATCGGGCCCAGTCATGGCTTCACACCTCTTGACTTACAGTTTCTCCCCTTGTGCGTCAACTGAGGCACTTTGTGATCGGGTCGCAACTGGGTCTCATACTTGTGGTGTTTGATAGTCTTGCTGTGAGGTGCAGTTCGTCCTTCGAAACTGCCACTTGCCTACAGTTTGTCTATGTGAACGGTCTGTCTATTGTGTGTGCTGTCTTCAACAGTGCAGAATTTGAACCGGAATGCGACTTACGAGATCCACGGAGAGTTGTACCGCTACCTCTATAGAAGCAGAGATCTCACCTTCAATTTTACACCAGTCAAGGGTGGCAGGACCTTGAACATGCCCGTACTCGACCGGATCAAAGTGGTGGACGGTAAGTGTATGCGATCGTGAGACCATCACAGGCAATAGAAGTAGGCGCAATTGTTCGTAAGGACCATAATGATCTGGAGGGCCATGTTACTTGATACCCGGCACGAAATATTGCAGGAAAAGCGTCCTTCACGATGTGACTTGAAGTCGTCTTGGTTCAGATGAAGGCCTCGAATGCCGACTTTTCAAGCATTTGCATAAGGCCTTCTTGGCATCTCTCTATTTTGTGTATCACAGACCCCATGACACAGGCCATTCAGGATGCGAAAGTAGTGGGGGAGCTCGTTGAGAAGGCCAAGAATTTGAGGACAGATCTCGGCCATACTGTAGACGAATTCGTGCTCGCCGGACATGAGTTGACGGTGACTTTAAACCGGGCACTGCAAGAGAAGGACCTTGGGAACGTAAAGCAAATCGAAGACGAACTCAACCGTGAGTTCGGGAAATTGAATGCCGTAAGTCAATTCCCAGTACGTGTGTAAGGCCCTTGTGTTGGCGTGGGGGGGTTTCGCGATAGCGGGGATCGAGACATCAGAAATGTTGATTGCCTCTTCAGTTGGCAAGGAGACTTACAGCTCAGCGGAACACTGCATTAGCCGCGTCTCACCCTGATGAGCGAGCAACTCCCGTGTTTACGCAGCAACAGGGGGACATCTTACATGCTGTTTTCATGGCCGCGGCGCGTGGCAAACCTGCCTGTTCTCTCCTTTCTTTTCTGCAGGTTCACAACTCGATCGCAACAGTTCAGGAGCAAATGGAGCATTATCTTGGTCGGGGAAAAACTCTGCTGGCTCGGTTGGCGGCGGTAGCAGAGACTTTGCTGGATAATGAGGCCTTATTGAAGGTCCTGCGTCTGTACGAGTCGCGGTTACAGAATGAAACGGCCGCCTTTGAGCAAGAGCAGACATCGACGCAGCACTTTATTGATCAGTCAAATGAGGCAATGAAGGAGATGAAGCAGAAGCATCGGGAGGCTGTAGAACTTTTGAGAAAGCACACGGAAGTCTTACAAGAGGTGCAGGATCTGCAGAAGCCCGTCACGAGGTTCGACGAACTGCATGCGGAGCTGACTGCGATGTTACCCAGCATTCGGGATCTCAAGCAGCGAGCGTCGGAAGCAGATGTTCTGGCCGAGCAGAAGCTGGTCAAGGTTGAATCTCTTTCCAGTACATTCGCTCGGTTCGAGTCAGTAACGAAGGACGCTGTAAACGAGGTCAATGAGGTCAAACTGGATCTAACGAACAGGCTAAATTCGGTGGACCGAAAGATCAAAGCCAGCGAGGTGTCCGAGACCTCTCAAAGAGCGAAGGAGCTGCTGGCCTCAATCGAAGAGCGCATCAGGAATTCAGCTGACCGAGTGACAAACACACACAAGCAATGTAAAGCGGAACTTGCTGAGATTAAGGTCTTTCTCGACAGCAGCAGACGAAAGAATTTCCAGCGTGTGCAGGCTAAAATGTCTGACGGGACTAAGGTCTTACGGACGGCACAGAAGTTTGTTGGTAATGAACAGACTGAGAGACTGGCACAGTTGAAGAATCATTTGCAGGCGAAGCTTGATGCTGTGCAACAGTTGGCGGGGCTGGTAGACAACAATTTTGAAGACTTCACCCGCATTCCTGAGGCAGTGTTCGAGGCAGTGGCGGCCGTAACTGCGCTCCGGGAATTCGAATCAAGCTTGCACCCGGCTGCGACACAGCTTCACGACGCTCAAACAGTGGTGATGCAGGAACTGGAACAACTTCTGAATGACTCAGACTCGCCACAAAACCGTTTGCAGATCGGTTCTCTTCTCTCGGAGCTGCGGCAGAGTGTCGAAGACGTAGAAAAATTCTGTCAGGGAGTAGCAGCTGTCGAGCTTCAGAACTCTCTCAAAGAAGCCTTGGCGGAAATGCTGCCTCGGCCTCTGGTCGCAGCGGCCGGTAATATGGAAGATGCCATGGCTCAGGGACGCTTAGTAGACGAGCTGAACAGTAATGTAGCCGACGAAGTCGAGAGGTTCAGCGCTTTGCTCGCTGTCACAGAGAAGGAAGCCGATTCGCTGTTGAACAACCGAGGAACAGCGGGGGATAGGGATCCGCTAGAGGACTCGAAAATCATGAACGAGGTGGTGAACATCCGGCGGCGGCAAATTGATGCTTTGAAACGCCTCCGCGCCAACGCGGCGGAAGTCAGGGCCCGGTCGGAACGAGGCATCGTGGAGATGCAGAAGGAAATAAGCGACACTCGACGTATGATTAATTCCCTGATATCCTCTCTTGAGAAGCCCGAGGTACTCGTTTTGGTCAACTCTACGGGTAAAGGAGAGGGGTTCAGCCGACAGTTACTCACTGAAGCGTTGCGTTTAAAGGAAGACGCCGATGTGCTGGAAAGGCGAGCAGAGGAGACGAGAAGCATGGTAAGGGAGCGAGAAAGGCTTGTCACGGAGGGGCAGAAAGAACTCTTAGAAGCAGGAAGTTCATTCATTCCTCATTTCATAAAGCTCTTAAAGAAGACCTTCGGAGAAGTTGTCAGAGAGGAAGAACAAGTCCTGAAGATCCTCAGCAACGTCGAACGTCTGGCGAACAACGCAGTGGACAAAAAAGCAGGGCGAAGCGTTGCCTCTCCCCCAGGTAGGTTTGAGGTGTTTTTGTAGACTGTGCTTCGGAATGAAGCGGAGAGCTTCTGCGGCCCACCTTGCCGTTCTGTGCCCGAGTACGTGACAGCTTCCCTGCAGTGTTGCACCGTACGCTTTGCCACAAGCAGTGCCTTCTGGAAACTGGAGGAGTACTAGCTGTGATCCTTGTTCATATTTTGAAGTAAGAACTCCCGGCGATGATTCTACCAACACACGGTCAGCTTTGCTGGAGAGGATGGTGTTCTCAAGTTTGTTTGTAGCCATTGGGTAGCTGAGAACGCCGATGTACGGTCGGTTGGTCGTACGGGCATAGAAGTGTGTCTACTGTTGCATCTGTTGTTTCGAATATGAGAGCTTGTCTGTCTCTTCTTTGTGGTTCTCCCACCAGCTGACGGCAGTATGACTGATGATGAAATCAGGGCTGAGCAAAACATGACTGCGGAGGAATTCCTGCGTCTGGCGAGTGAGCATAATGATAAACTGCAGGCCAAGGCTCAGCATCTTCTGACTCGTTTTGAGTCCATCAGGGATGATATCAGTTACGCAAGAGCACTTCTTGAGGCTTTTGACATCCCCCCGCCTCAAGAGGAAAACGTTCCGCGTGATCCTTCAAGTAGACGCTTGGCGTCGTCTAGTCTCTTAACAGCAGAGCAAGTGGGACAGCACACTCGAGAATTGAGTGATCTCGAACAGGCTTTAAATGATGAGAAGCAAAAACTGGAGGCGTGGACTGTAAAGGGATCCGAAGCGCTAGCTCGCGGGCGTGCGGACACGTCTTCGAGTAATACAGAGCCGCCTAATAGTGGGAGGAAAGAGTCAGGGCCAAGTCAGAGTTTGCTTCTAGGCGTGGGCCTGGGCGTCGGAATTCCTCTGGCCGTTGTTGGCATGGCAGCCTGCGGTTATTATGGCCGGAGGAAGAGGAGACGAGGTGGCTTGTCAACCGCCCAAAGTGACGAACGCCCGTCAGGTTCTTTTGATGGCATGGGTTCGTATTCGTCTCATCAACCGCCGTTGGGGGGGGCGTCTCACTTGGAGAGCATCCGTATCTCCAGCTCAGAGTTTGGGGATCCGGAGACGGCTTTTTCCGGTCTGCAGCCATCAGAAGTGGCAGGGATCGTAGCGCTCCAGGCTTTGCCAACTCCGGAATCGGGTGAACCTGATACATCTCACCTTCAGTACATGGTTGACGAACATCATATAGTGGCTCGTCACATGAGCAAAGACGCCAAGAACGATTTTCAGATGGAGGAATTTCCACAAGCAGTCATTCGAGCTCATCGTGGACATCCATTGTAGAACTTGCTTTTTTTTTTTCCGAGCCGATTGTTCAATTCAGCTCCTGGTTGCTGCTTCGGTTATATCTGTGTTTCCTTGTCTGCAAAGCAGATTCCTTGCTTTGTGTTTGCCGAATGAGCCCAGCACTGAACGCTCAAGACTGATGCCTTGTGTGTTTGCGAGCGCCGTATGTGTTCACACAGCTGTTTTGTATGTGCTTTAGTTTTGTTTTTATTCGAAGGCAGGCCACTCCGTAGAGGACGAATGAGTGGTGCCTTCCCAGTGCTTTTATGTTGTAGTGGCCGCCTTGCTGCTTACTACGTCTGCTGAACGCGCAGGTGAAAAGAACTAATCATCAGGACTAATATTTCTTTCAACTGCACTCGCGCACGGTTACGCGTTGGAGCGGGACACCACTCGCGCAAGTTTCCTCAGCTATTCTAGGGGTGAATGCTTGTGCCCGTAAAGAAGCAACTTGGGAATCTCGTTTGTAGGAGGCCGTTCGGCGTCGGTAATTTGCTGACTCAACCACCCGTAGAAGCACTGTCATTATTAGGAGCAGTTTATTCTTTCGTCCAGGCGCAATGTAGGGAGTACTCAACCTAGTAGTTCCTCTAGCACTAGGAAGTCAGGGGAAGCAGACAGACCTGTGTCGCTATCAGTCCACTCGGTGAGGGTTCCGAGAACGCAGAGGAATGCGTCGTCGCAGGAGCCTTGCTCTGTGTCCCACGAGACGAGGCAGTGCTGTAGATGAATGTCCGAGGAGTTCCGGCGTCGGCTCCCGGTTTTACGCCCGTTAGTCTTCCGTCGGTAGTTTGATAGTAAAGATGACACGGTCTCTGCTCGGTTGCTCCGGTTATGTGGGGGGTTGTTGACGCTGTTGTGTTTTGTTGGCGAAGGCCCTCCCGACGGCACGCCATGAAGTCGTCTTAATCCAGCCGGTACAGGCACGTAAATCAATCCGCCTGGCCACGTGCTTCCGTAGTTTGGCCAGTACGCGGGCTGGCCGTAGGGATAAGTGATAGGGTACCATTCCCCGAAATTCGAAACAGCTCCAGGCTGGGCACCCCGCATGTCGTAGGCGGAAGCCCAACCTCCAACGCGACCCGCGGCAGCGGAAGGGCGAAGTGTTACGTCAGGGTACGAGGCCTGGAGCTCCCGGGGAGGTGCAGATCGGCTAGGGGGCGGGTGTGTGTGCTCGGCGTTTTGAGCTGCGTGGAAGTCGCCTTTATCCTCGCTTGACAACGGATATGTGGCGTGCGAGTGTAGCCCGTGCACACCGCGAGCGGCTGCCTTGCTCACGAAATTACAGACCGTACGAAGTAACTGGCTCGAAGCAAGATAACTCTTCTCTGTAGCCGCGGTCCTGGCAGTCTCGGATCTCCCCTCACAATACCGCGCCGAACAGCGGCCAAGCTCTGCAGCCACCAAGCTCCGCAGAGGGACGAAAGCGTTCTTCTCGGGAGGCGAAGGAACTGCCGGCGAGAACTGGTTGGATCCCCCGGGCACTCCCGGAGCCTCCGGAGTTGAGCGAAGCCCATTTTCAGCAAACCCTGAGGAATCACATTGACAGCTGGGTGCAAACTGGGTAGCCAGGGAAGTAGTCAGAGCACACCCCTTTTTGTTGACACCCATGTTTCACCCCAGACCCACACATTGGACCCAGTGGAACGAGCTTGCGTCAGACTTCTGCAACTTCCAGACTTGCCAAAGAAGGTATGGGGCGCCACTGCCGACTCTCAGGCGGAACGCGCTCTATTTCGTGGGCAGCGGCTGACAACCGAACGTCACGTGGATCTGGCTGCGTCATCACTAGAAACATATCACTCCACACATGAGCACTTTTGATCGCTTCAGCAGTAACGAACTTCCACCGAACTGCCTGAACTGTAGAAGTCGAAAGCATCGGAGAGCGGACAACACAAACAGTTAACGGCTGACCGGTATCTGGCGACGGCAGCATGTACAAATGCGTACTCGCTAGGTCGGTGAGTCGCCTCAGTTCGCCTGTCAAGAGCGACCCAAGCTGCAAGACCGCCAGCATCCGCGTAGACAGTGGACTGCATTCTAGCAACTGTGCGGAGTCCCTGAGCGAGTTTTTCTGAATGCCCTTTCATTACTTCATAATGACAGCGGGAGTGGCGTTATCGGGGCGCAATACACGTGATGCCTCTGGTGCTTATCAGAGGAGCAGGGCTTGCACTAAAGAAGCCACTGGGAATGAGAGCAAAGCCGGAACACGAAATGCTGCGCAACCGAAAAGCTGGGGGTTGGTTGTCTTTAACTGACCATCGTGCAACAGAGGGTCGCGAGCCCGCTGCGTGGTGTATTGTACTATTGGACAGGTCCGGATGGATGAGGGACAATAGTCAGGTTTCAATTACAACGGCCAGCTGAGCAGGTTTTGACGTGCAACTGAATGTCTGACTAAGCTGAAAAAGAGGGCACCCCGCTGCTTCAACAATCATGATGGGCCGCGCACTGGCCGCAGCTAGCAAAGCCCGGTGCGCGCAGAACGGGGAGGACAGCTCCAGAGCCACAGTGGCCAGGCCGGCCGCACACATTCGAGAACCCGTGGTAGCTAATCGGACCCTCGAGGAGACGACTGGCATGTCAGTCTCACCGAGATATCAATCGTTCGTGCTGGCTCCAGACAAGCACGCGGGGGCAGATACTCAGTTTGGAGACACGCTGCCTCGTGAGGGTGCAAACCTACCTTGGATATCCTCTGTGGGTGACCGGTCTGCTGTTCTCGGAGTAGGCCCGTCCCGCTGGAGGAAGGCCGGCGATCCCTCCGCTAAGAGCACAAGCGTCGAGACAAATAGCGAAAGACACACGAAAAAAGTACTTTTGGGCTGCCCCATATTTGGAACGGCTCTCCGCGTGGCGGTAGTAAACGAGAAGACTGGCACCCGCGGCCAGTGTCACCGAACTGCGGTGACTTTGCCAGCAGCTCTTTTCAGTTCGGCACAGAAGAGATCGGAGGTACTTTCGAAAGAGAGTGGGCTGCTTATTGCCTGCTTGATTCTCTTTGAGACTGAAGGAGCCCGAGCCGTGAGACGCTAGTGTAGTGCCGCTTTCGTTTTCGAGCTGAAGATGAACCGAGCTTGCTCGGCTAATGGTTGTTTACTCGCGGGAGCACGGTACACCCCGGACCCAGCAGGGGAATACCACTGAAAAGAGGCGCCACGACGCAGATGCCACCTGCCTGCTTAGCTTCTTGTAAGCAGGCTCTGATGAATCCTTTCCTTCGTCATGCTGCCCGTGAGGTGTCTTCCACTGCGACCGACAAAAATACCGGGCTCCCGCCAACACCTGTTTGGTGAGCTGCGGTCGTACTGACAGGGGGCACAGGACCCGACTGTCAGCAGTTGCAGGACACGACCCATTGGATTCATGAGTTCGCCACGGACCCGCCAGCGGGCTAGTTGAGCCGCGGACGGTTGACCTCCCGGACAATTGTCCCAGGGTTGCGTATTCCGCGCTCGGCTGTTTGCACATCAGACTGGATTTTGTCCCGTTTGCCGGGTAGGCAGACAGCGGGACCTCATGACTATCGTCCCAGGTTCCAATGAAATTTTTTGCCTCTTTCGGACGAGGACTAGCAAGCTACGCGGTTCCCATAGCACAGGTAGACCGAGCGGCACATCGTGGTTCGCTTGGGTTGCACGGGATAACAGCCGTCTGGCATCTGGTGATTCAGCGCGTTGTCTTAGCTTCGGAGCGAAACAGCTTTGGCTGTAGTGTCACGAAGCGTTGTCCTTGACGACTACTTGCAGTGGCGATGACCGATCCACGGGCCGGGGGACAGGTTCCACCCCGGGAGCCAGCAGGTGGACTACCAGTAGTGACCGTGACAGCAAACTTGTAATTTACGGTAGCAAGGATAGGGCCGCAGCGAAACAGAAAGCCCATGCTCACTCACCCGGGGGGCACCCCTCTGGGCTTTCAACGGCTGGCCGCCGGTACGGAGTACTTTCCGAAGGTTTTTTTGAAAGGCTGCCGGCGACCAGCCTTGGCGGGGTTGCGAGCTGTGCCAACTGTTCACAGGAGCCGCCGTTAGCACGCACGGGCTGCAGAGGAGAGGGTGTAACCCCGGTATCAGCCGGGCTTCCCGGGCAGGCCCGGATGATCTCAGAGCCTCGGCGCAGGGTTTGGAATAAGTGTGAAGAATGACTAGCTGACTATCAAATAAAAAAGGGAAAAAAGAGAAGGCATGGAGGACCTGGCTAGTCTCCTTCCCTTCCTTTGGTTTTGGGTCTGTACGTTTTGTGTTTCTGTTTGAGGAAAAAGCAGTCGGGAAAGTGGGGTCCCCCATGCTGAAAGTTGTCTGAACGCATATCTCCTGCAAGTGCCGCCCTCCTGGGGGCCGTTATTTTTGGTTTGTTTCTTCATCTTTTCAATCGACGTGACCGCGGTTGCCCTAGTTGCCACGCAACGCCGGATGCGGTGATTTGCCCAAACACACACGCAAGGCCGTAACTTGGGTCTTGAGGACTGCCAGCACTCAAATAGCTGAGGCCGCGGTAGCCCGTCGAGCTGACGCACGGCCCGCGGTCTGTGTTGCCGACTCTCTTTGTAGCGAAGGTGAAACTGAAACTGTTCACCAGCGTCGCTCCCGAATTCAGCACTTTCTCCTGACTGGGGAATACTGTCTGGCTGGTCGTGGAATCGCCCCCGCCGAGGTGTTGTGTCTGCCACAGGCACTGGCTCAGCT
>NW_027155010.1:5491-10443 GCF_002600585.1 Cystoisospora suis | reverse complement strand
CCGATCGCGTCGGGCGTGGTGGAGCCCGCTGCCTACTCCTGAAGCTTAGCAGAGGACTTTGAGTGTTATATTTTTCAGAAACCTGTTGTGTGTTCTTTCGCGTGTTTAACTTCATTCGTGCCTCGTCCTTTAAGGGCACGCTACTAGGTAACACTACGACAGCCAGCAGCCGAGATCAGACCATTTTCGCCATTCTGAGGTCGTTGGTTTCGCGGGTGGGGCACTCGTCTGGCCACGAGTGCTACCCTTAGGCGTGGCTTCGTTACAGGTACCGTCCAGCCGCGGCCGGCCACCAGGCATCTGTTGCAGCGGAATCGAGATGCACACTGGCACCCCGTGGAGACCCACAATGCACGGCAAATAACCCGTAGCGTTTTTGCTGCTGTCGCGCGGGCTCTCCGCGTTCGTTCCTCTCAGGGAAGGAATGTCTTGGGGCCGGAACGGCTGACTCAAATGTCTTCTTTCCTTTCTCCAAGGTTGTGCAGACCAAGAGATGTGGTGTCCAAGGAAGCAATGAACGGCATAGTCACAGGCCTGTAGCACCTTGAGAGCTGAAATCAACTTCCTGCCCAACCTGGAAACGCGGCCCCAAGGGCTTCCTGATGCAGGCTGAAATCAACTTCCTGCCCAACGTGGAAACGCGGCCCCAAGGGCTTCCTGATGCAGCCCGAGCCTTTGCCGCGCGCCAGCCCGAAACTGTAGAACGGCGTTTTCCCGGCACTAACCACAGCGGCGAGGACAAATTGTAGAGGTACGCGTTGCACGCTTGTAACGACTTTGATTCTACTCCTGCTGCACACTAGGCGGGGACGCGACCCGCCACGACAGAGTCCGAGTTTTCGTGGCTCTGGAGTGGGCGGTAGTCCCCCGCGAGTCACCAGGGCCCAGCTGAGCGGTCACCTAGCTCCCAGGCCTCAAGTGCATGCACCTGGATGGAAATGCAGTTTCAGTTTAGAACACTTAGCGTTCAGCGCCTATGAGCTCCTGTTTCGGCTCTTGCAAAGCCATTGGGCTGACAAGACAGGAGAGTCAATCATACTTGCTCTGTCACACGTGCTGCTCGACATCTACAAGCCTTGGCACCGCTGTCCCCTTAAGGCGTGAGATGCTATGAAGGTTTTTCGGTCGTTGCCGCTCTTTCTCTGCCCTGGTAAACATGACGCAAGCACGGGCTTGCCAACTTAGACGCTACGTGACTTCCTTGCCGGGAGTTGCCGCTGTGACCGCGATGACGACAGCGTCGAAGTGTGTCACCGATCAGACGGTTTGCCAAACTGCCAGAGGACCGCTTCCTCCACGGTGTTGATTGTCGTCCTCGCCTGGCTTTCGAGCGGCTCTCCAAGGGCTCGCATTTGTTGTGTGGAACAGTCGTGTCGCGTGCGGGCGACTGGACGTAGCATTTAGCTGTCAGTCCATCGGGGAAATCAGAAGCGTGCCGTTGTCTCAATGGGGTATTTCTAGAACATTGGGCACGGAGAGCTGCATGTGACTGATTCACCGGGCCAGCCCGTCGTGCGCGGTCTGCTGCTTTCCCTCCTTGCAGCCTCCTTTCCGCTACTCCAAGCGAAGCATCCTCTCCTGCCGCCGGCTCTTTTTTTCTCCCATTTTCTGCTCAGCGGCTCTTTTTTGACGTCAGCCAAGCGGTTTACTCATTCGCTCTCCTTTTTGCAATAAGCGCCTCTAGAGTCCAGTGATGGACGGCGACCCTCCGGCTGCGGCGGATGCCGTCAGGCCCGCCGGGGAAGGGAGAGGGGGCCAAGTGTACAGCGGTGCGGAGGAACGAGAGCGCTGCATTGTGCACTTCTTCGCTAAACATAGTCCTCCGGATCAGCTGAAGAGTGTCATGGAAGGTGCGCCTGACTCAGACCACGTCTCAGGCGGTCAGCCGTAGTCATTTCACTGCATGCTGGCCTGACAGTCTTGCTGTGGCTGCCCGCCAGGGAACACATCCCAGGCTCTTGCCGGAGAGCTACGTTTGACAGGCTCCACGTGATTTTGCTGTCTAGTACTTCGGTGCATCTAGTGGGGAGCTTCCATAGTCTCCCAGAGCCTGTAGTGGCGTTCACCTCTGAAGGGAAATCCAGTGTTTACCCAAGCAACGTCAGTGTGTGTGAGCGGAGGTCAGGACTTCCCTTTTCTTCTGAGAGCCAGGTTATCCCAAAGAGCTGGAAGCACGTTTACCAAGTGACATTTTCGTGCTAGTGGCTAACGGGGAGCCTCCGGCTTGTCCAGGATGGCTTCTGTAGAAGACTTCCGGCTATGAAAGGGAACGCTCCGTCATTAGTCTGACATTTCGTACACATCAGGCGGAAAGCTGCTTCAGATATGGCTAGTGTGGGGTTACTGGAGGACCGGTGTATGCACGCAAGAATGTGAGTAGACAGTGCATTCTTACTATATATAAGAATCTAGTATTTACACCTGCACATCAGCTAAGGGACCGGTGTACGCACCCAAGAATGTGAGGAGACAAATGCAGTCTTACCATATGTATGTATGTAGTATTTACACCTGGACATTCAGCTATGTGGGGTGCCAAGTTCCCCTTCAGTACTGACTGCATCGTGGACGCGGAGAAGATCCAGAAGTGTTCAGATGTGCTCACGAGAATGTACATCGTACCCTTTGAGCCCGTTGCTTTATCTGATGACAGACTGCGAGCTCTTGGCGGAAGACAAGACCTTGATGAACTTCGGATTTATCGAAGACGTCTGCGAAACTGCTCATGACGACGCCCTTGCTCTCTTTCCTTTTGTCTTGGATGGAGACTCCACTGTCTATGTGGTCAGATGGAGTGTTACTTGGAAGGGGGGAGGAGTCGCCATGGGTTTTCACTTCTGTTGGATGTTCTCTTATTAACGTAAAATGTTGCTATTTTTACCGTACGTGGTCTAGCTATAATGACCTTACCTCTTTTTCGTGTGCTTACTGCGTGCTCTGTACAGTGGATGTAGTATCTTATTCATACATATATACATACCCAAGAAACGGTTCTTTCATCAGTAAGGACTAGTAAAGAGACCTCTCATGCCCACTGCTTACTCGCGCCTTTATCCGGTGTTAAAGCGTCTTCTCGTGCTGGTATATGGCGGTCAGCCACGCGCAGGTTTCTACGTGTGTATACGCCGGGTATGGTTTCTTTCGCTGGCGCAATCGTGTTTTCTTTCTCTTTTGTCTGTAAGTAGAACCACGTCTGCCTCCGTTTCTGTAAATTTGTAGCTGAGGCATGGGGCAATGCTGAAACCGTAGGTGCTTCTTTACGGTGTTTTGAAGCACTCCCTTCTCATACCGACGGCGTGATGCCAGCAGGCGGACCCAGCTGTGCTTCTCTCTACACTCGCAAGTCCAGTCGTGTTCTGCTGCCGTTCGTTCTCAAATTTGTCTTCCTTTGATGAGAGTCTGAGTATAAGTCAACCGGAGGCACAGAAGAAGCTTGGTGGAGTGCTTCTGCTCACGCCACTTGCTTCGTTCATTTGGCAGGTGGACAGGCGCCTTTCTCTGGGGATGCTTTCCTGTGTTGACTGATGTAGGGAATTATGTGCCGGGAGGGAAAGCTGTCAAAAAACACATACCTACACCCACCGTTAAAGTTGATCGTCACCGTCTCGCATGCGGACTGTGTAAGTGTCCGTAGCCGTGTTCGTGAGCTCTGGCAGTTCTTCCTGTGCTCTTCATTGTTGTTGAGAGGTCGCTCGTTTTTTCGGCGTCTCGACCGTAGGCTTCACACTAGAGCCGAGGTTGTTCACGCTGTCGTCACTGACGCACTCTTCCGTGAATGAAGTATTTCAGAGAGAAAAGGACCTCACCAGAGATGCGTGTTGGCAGCAGTTCCGGAAGTGGTATCTCTAATGTGTGTACACCTTGTATTCATGCGATAGTCCGTGTATAGTCGTGCATATACATAGGTGTAGATGACAGTGATGTGATGTGATATTCACTTCTCTCCTACTTTTCTCGTCAAAGAAACTGGGAAGGAGATGGTTCTAGCATGCAGGGACTTGGAGGCGAGTAAACTAATAGAATCTTTGCGACAGGTTGAAGCACTTGAGGGGAAGGACGTTCGGTTTAATTCGTGGGATATATATGTAAGTGAAGGTGTGATCGACAGCCTGGAGGAGGGAGTGGACGTCCTAGACCCTTATTTACTATAAGAGGGACAATGGTAACCGAGAAAGAAACAAGGGTCGCCTGAGTTTTTCTTCGTTTCCATTTCGTGTATCTGGATTGTACCTTTGCCTCCTACAGGGAGTTTTTTGGCCACCTCGTCCTGCCCCTTCTTCGTTCTTTCCCGAGGAACTCGAGCCATATAGGTGAGAGAAGCTCATAGAGCCGACCCACCACGTTCTGTCTACCCCGAGCTCACTTTCTATCGAATAAAGTCACGAGTTGTCTCCGGGCCTTAGGCCACCGACATCTGAACCGTGTCGGTGGCCTAAGGCCCCGATAACGAGCCGAGGGGTGTTTGCCTAGGTTGGAGAACATGCTTGGCTGTACTGACCGGGGTCCATGTCACGCATGGAGATGTCACTTTTCTCTCCTCTTGCGTCCTTTCTATTGGATCACAGGAAGCGTGCATTTGTAGTACTAGTAGTAGCACGACGTCTAACGTGTGCGGATTGCTGGCGGACACAGCTTTTTCTCTAGGGCTGTAGGCTCTAAGGTCTTCTCATGTAAAAGTGTCGAAGTGCCGCATATCAGAGCAGCTGGTGTAGAGAAGTAAAAGCTGTTCAGCGTGGTTTCTGTTTCTTGCGACAGTGGGCGTTTTACACGAGTAAAGAGCTCAAGCTTTTTTGTGAAAGAATTCATATGTTTGGTGACTTGAACTCAATTCTCTTCTCAGCCTTAAGTCACCGAAAAAGCGATGTGAAGGGGAGAGGCAGGCATATAGATCATCGCAGTGACGACGTGTTGCAAAGAATAATATATTGGTCAGCCACTGGTTCACCGTCAAC
>NW_027155010.1:0-5436 GCF_002600585.1 Cystoisospora suis | reverse complement strand
ACAACCGGATCGTGTTGGCTAGGCGAACCAGTGGCTGAACAAAATATTATTCTTTGCCTGGAGGTTTGTATTTAGGCGCGCCCTAGAGGAAGCGTTTAGCCACTACGTATCTCAACGCTATGCGAACTCCGCCATGGGCAGCCTCCGATCTTCTGTCCGGGCGCGAGTAGCAACGTGCGTGTATTCAAGGATCATACCGGAGGGTATGGCTGCTGGAGCTTCTTCGTCAGCCCCGGAGACACCCAGCGATCTACGGGGGGGGTCATCGACACCAGTAGACGGACTTAAGAATAGCCAAGAATTCACTTACGAACCATCTCACTCTGCAACGGCAATCGACTTCATCAAGGAAGGTGGAAATGGTCCGATTCATAAGCTGACAGCTATCATGTCGATGCGACATTGCAATGCTGAGAGTTGTTGGTGAGTCCTCGTGTTATTTCCTCATCTTTTCGATTACTAGGAAGTGGCTCTCTGCGTCCCATTAGCGAAGTGTTGAACATCGGATTTTTCAATCCTCCTAATGAAAATGGATAGAATAGTGCCTATCTTTATGCACCTCCGCATCGGTCAGAAAAAAGGGACAATGACAGGATTTTTCTCGACTCGGTCCGTATACGCACGATGTCGTAGGTTCTCTGAGACTGGATTGTGAGCATCGCTTGTTTCGCAGGTAGGCTTCTACTGCGGGATGTGCTTCACTTCAACCTTTGTCACACAGCGCCCCTTCTCTTTCCTGTCTCAACATTATTCCTTCATAATGGCAACAACGATGGTAGTGGAACGCCAGATGAAAAGCCATTCAGTATGTGTATACACACCGGTGCCTTCTTTGGACAAGACGTTGCCTGCCGTTCGGGCCAACCAGACTTGAGGACCCGTAGATGAGGGATGGATGCCGTCGCATTGATGGATTGATTTCAGAAGGGTGTTCGCTCTTGCGTTCCTAAACCCGTTCCAGAAGGAGGACAAGACCTTCACCTTCCGTATGCCTGTTGAAGTCACTGCAGTCCCCGGAGATAGCAAGCAATCTATTCGGACACTTGACGCTGTGCGACGTAGGACGTGTCCGCTTCTGTGTACGTAGACAGCACGTCTCGGCCTCCCTCCCTTCATGCAAGCAGCGCAGTCGTCCTCAGAGGACGGACAGACAGTTCGCCCCTACTTGATTGGATGCTACGTGAATGCATGCTTTCCTTGTCTTGCAGGGCGGCGTCTTGGACAGCGTACTGGGAAATTTACTTCTCTCACGTAAACAAAAGATTAGCAGTAGAAGTAAGTGGTTTCCCTGGCGTACTCCCAGTTTAGGAAAAGTCTCCGCGTGGTAGCATCTAACACGGCAACGCTTTATGGCCTACGGACAACTGGGGGTTTGGTTGCCTCTGCTACCGCTGGAGCTGATCCTTGTTTCAGGCACATGACTGCCAGAGGGGTGGGGCGATGGGGTTGGCTTTACCAAGGCCGCTTGTTGTGCGTACTGTATCTCCCCGGCGTCGGGTAATACTTTACTTGGACGGCTGGTCGTGTTTTGTCCCAGCGGAGTGATGCTGAGGGGAGAGTGTTGTGTTGTGAGGGGTCGTTTAGCTGCTAAGCCTCTTTTGATGGGTCGTTGCCCGTGCGCTGTATGCGCCTCGATAAGCTCGACAGGTTGCTCGCATCCGTCTTCACGGTACATGTGGTGAGTCACCACAAGGCGAGTCTGGAGAAAAGGTTTGGACTGCAGCGCTCACAGAGGGGCAGTGTGGTATGTATAGCATGTGTATCGGACACGTTCCCCGGGGCGATGAGTCGACCGCGTGTCTATCGTAGTGCGCGAAGTGCTGATTGACTCTTAAGGACAAGGGAGTCAAGGTGTTTTTGTACAGAGAATGTGAGGGAGAAGCATGACGTGGGTAACGGGAGCAGAGTTTTCAGTTTTTCAAAGGAGCTGATTTTAGCAGTCAGAAGAAGGGGACGATACACCAGGTGCTCAGTAGTTACAAGCCGGCGGGGCGGCTCGGTTTGGCGCCTGTGATGGGGACGGCCCCAAGAGTAGTTGATCGCCTATAGAGTGTGTGCTTGTGTGCAGACTGATGTGCTGAAACATCCGCAGATAGAACACTACATGACGCTGACGTCGCTAGGTTTTGTCACCTAGCTGATGAGAAGCCTTGTATGCGAGTCTGCGATGTCAACATGAAACTTACATGAATGTCCGACTGTTCTTGCGTCAAGAAAATCGCGGGAGCAAGCTGTACACTTTGGATCCTGCTTTCAGGGAGAGGTACGAGTACGATCTCATAGCTGTGAGGACTGGAACGCACAGCTAGACTACAGAAGAGTTTTCCGGCGCCTCCGTGCGAAAGGCCACCCGGCACCTACCTCTTCGAAGGTTGCTAGCACAGGGAATTCAGGCTCTTCTGATGCTGCAGCAAACTCCGTATCATGTGCAGCTCCGGAACGGGCAGCCAGCAACGTCGAGGACTCTTGTAAAGTGGACGGGTCGAGAAGAAGTAGGACAGCGTTGCGGAGCGGTCTTTACCTTGAGAACTGTGAAGACGTCGAAGAGCCAACTGGTCTGTCTATGCGGTTCATGGCGTTCCTACGAAGAACAGACGAGGACGTCTTCAACGACGAGAGGCAGTTCAGACACGTCTACGGTGAGTTGAACCGGCCGATAAACACCGCGTGAAAGAAAGATAACAACGGGCACGACAAGCTCCGGATGTCTGGGCTAACTGCGTTCACGTGCTAGTCCCGCCGAACTGTCCGACGAGACGAGGAGCGACAGGTGTGCACGGATAGCCCTGTAGCTACAACCGTATTCCTTCGGTTTATGATACGGACGGGCCTTTCCGCCGAGTCCGGTATTCCGGTGAAAGTCTAAATTCATACATGGCTTGGGCAACAATTTTTTTTTTCTTGCCGTCGTGCCATTGTGGGTGTGTGCTTTCAGTCCCGCAGACTTTGCGCGCGCTCCGGAGGGTGTTACCATTCACGGGGCGGAGCTTCGACTGGCAACAACAGACCCTTCAACTTCAACCAAACCAACAGCTGTAGCGCCCGTTGTAATATATAATGGGGTGATCCACGCAGGAGTTCCTGTAGTTGTCGCTCTGGCCGTTCAAGCCGTGTTATCTGTCTCGCCAAACCCAGATACACGCCGGTGAAGCCGGTGAGCCATTCCTTATGGCTGCAAGACTGCTGATAGTCTTCGACGCTCCTGGCAGCACGCCTGGCGAGCGAAGTCCGTTCACGACTCAAAAAACCTGGATCAGAGACATGCAGTCCCTCATGAGAGGTAATCTGCTACACATACAACATGGAACTTTGAAACACCCAAAAGAGCCCGAGGGGGCCAGGTGCATCGGTGCTGCGTCCCCGGTCCCCGGAAGGACCACCCGGAAAATCGCAGCCGTGAGCTACGGTACAACGAACCGTATACACGACTGTCTATGCATGCGCGCGAGGGGTTCCCCGCTTTCCAGCGAGCGCCAACACCTAGAAATCACACGGCCGGCAAAACAATTATTGTCAGCACCTCATTCCCCCACGACCCCGATAGTGTTCAGACATGACTGATACAAGGCGCTAAATTGCGAAGGAGTGTATACATCACAAAGACGAAACCGCGAAGAGACGTTCGCTACAGATTATGAGCCCAACCGGTTTGGTAAGCCAGAGACGTTCGCTACAGATTATGAGCCCAACCGGTTTGGTAAGCCATTCGGGACCAACGACCCGGGTCCAACACAAGCTGCAGAACAGCACCGACCTGCCAACCCAGATCCGCCACCTCCCTCCCGTCGTCGTCGACGACACTTTTTTCCCAAGTAATGGAGGTGGGGCGTTTATCGGCTGTCTCCATATGCTCCAGGAGTGATACATTCACAGCCATGGTCTTGCAGATGTCGTGGTTCAAAGCATCCAACTTCACTTGGTGCTTCCCCACCTCGATTACTGCACCAGCTCCGTCACGCACGATCGGTGAAGAACAAAACGTTTTCGCTGCCCGCTCCAGTTCACTGGCGTTTCCTTCGAAAGGACTGCTGAGGAGCTCGACCTTCTGCAGCAAACGGATGCTAGCAACCATAGCACCCCCCGTGATGACCATGGGGGAGCGGGAAGAGGCAAAGCTGAACACGTGCCCAACAGATTCGAAACCTGACGAGGCCGCCTCAATATTTGCCGGTAGCGGAAGTCTGGGCGATATGAGCAGCCTCTCGATCTGAGCGTGGCATGTCTCGAAATCGCCCGTCCCAACAATCTTGGAACAATTACTGAACTCCAGGCGCTTCTGCAAAGGCTGCTGCGGATCAATCCCGTTTGCCCTGCACTGCAGTTCATTTGTGGCCTTCATCCCAATCTCAGGATTATTCTGCGAGCAATATGTTCCAATGGGCTTCAATCGGTTCTTCCTGATGTCCTCGCTAACACTGGCTTTGCCGTTCTTGTCAATTGTGACTTCACCTGCTGAACAAGGCTGCTCGTAGCCCTCAAAAAAGCATGGATTGTAGCAGACACCGTCTCGAAGAAACTGCTCCGTGCTGCAGAGCTGCTTCAAGAATAGACCTGCGGAACTCGCCACACCGAGTTGCATGAACGATACAGACACAACACCCGCTATAGGATAGCTCTCGGGGAGCAGACGCTCAGCCTGGAGATTCACAGGCTTCACAAAAGATGGCAAGATATCCGAATCATCAACTGGAAAAACCAGCTGGGCAGACGCCCCACCGACTTCAACTACACCAGCTAAATCATTTCTGCATCTCCGCGTGCCATCCGCTCCCCGGCTACAGAAGACACTATCTTCACTAAGTCGCTTTGTCAGATGGTTCAGCGTCAAGAAGGCGTACAGTCCTTCTTCTGCACCGGTAATAGGCCTTGTCATCTCTGGGTTTGTGAACAGTTTGTAGCCTTTGGTGTTTGTCGGCTGATTTATCGCGGCACGGATGGCAATGAAGAAGCCGTCGCGGTACCAGTCATGGAAGTCTCGTACACCCGCTGTGCTGTAAAAAACGACGGGCACCCCTACTGCCTTCACGTGCTTCTTCTGCGCCTCTGTCAATTTCTCCTCCATCAGCGTTACGATATTGTTTTCAAGAATCACCACGAAGTCCTTCGCCGCCTGTTCCATCTTCGGGAAGAACTTGAGCAAAATCCTCGAATCTACGTGTCTAGACTCCCAGTCCTTGCCAGCATACTTATCGAGCCAGCGCTCCAGCACTTCGCGCAGGCCCGCGTGACGGGTGCCCGAGGCCACGAGCCGGATTGTGTCTGGGAGAACCCGCCGTCCGAATCGCGGACATGACTCCGTCTCCATGAGGAAAATGCTTGCCCGGGTAGCGCTGCTCCCACCGTCTATGACAACAATACCCTCGGTGAACCGTCGACATCGATTTTCCAGGTTGCGCAGTTCTTTTAGTCTACGCCGACTGTCAGGATTTTACAATC
>NW_027155009.1:2955-3136 GCF_002600585.1 Cystoisospora suis | reverse complement strand
GGGACAACGCAGCGCCCAGCCCCAAGCGTGATGCGTCACAATCTACAATAAATGTCTGCCCTGGCACGGGATGGAACATCTGCGTCATCTGGACTAAGGCCTCTTTTATCTTCTTGAAGGCGCTCTCCTGCTCCTCTTTCCATTGAAAGGTAGCTGTCTCCGAGAGAAGACGTTGTAGCGG
>NW_027155009.1:0-2813 GCF_002600585.1 Cystoisospora suis | reverse complement strand
TCTTCTCCGGGTCAGGTCTGACACCTTCTGCGGAGATTAAAAAGCCGAGATATGCTGTCTCCTGCTGAAACGGCCGCGACTTCAGCGGATGCAGTTGCAGATTGCCCCTCTGAACACGATGGAAAAATGCTTCTAGGTGAGCCATATGTTCATCGAAGGAACGGCTGAATATAATGACGTCGTCGAGATATGCAATGGCACAAACCCACTTCATGCCTGGAAGAAGGCGATCCATCATACGTTNNCGCTTCCATTCCCATAGGCCGTCAGGTGTCACAAAGGCCAGAAGCTTGCGGGATTCTTTCTCCACGCCTACTTGCCAATACGCACTGTGAAAATCGAACACGGAGAAATATTTCTTCCCCTGCAGGCTATCAAACGCCTGTTGAATTCGTGGTAGGGGATAAATGGGTACGTGCGTGACTTTATTCAACGGACGGTAGTCGATACACAGCCGATCTCCTCCTCCTGGCTTTGGAACTACAACAACAGCAGACGCCCACTCTGACTCGCTCGGCTCAATGAGACCCTTGTCACAACAACCTTCGACCAAGGCAGCAATCCGCTGCCTCTTGGCGTAGCTGACAGGTCTCGGAGGGCAACTGATGGGTGGCTGTGCAGGGTCCACACTGACACGAAACACCGTCAGATTTGTTTCCGCTAATGGCCGGTCTCCAGCATTCCAAATCTCTGCGTACCTCACGCAAAGCTGCTTGAGCTGAGCCCGCTGTTCTTCTGACAGTCCTACGGCCTTCTCGCACATAGACTGTACCGCAGAAGCGCTCAAGCCCGGGGACGCCCCAGTTGCAGAAGCAGCTAACACACTGGTCCGACCTCCGACGCGCTCCCTAAGAGGAAACGAGGTGGAAGAAAACCAGGGCGGACGCATCTCAGCGTCGTAATTAGACTCAGCAGCCCCACCATACCCGTTGAGGTCCGCACACCCCTCCGAGGCCCGTCTATCGTAAAAGCACTTCCCAAGACCCTCTAAAGACAGAGCCGCACCCAATCTCTGCGGGGCAGGCAGCGAGCTGCGGGAAAACACTGCGGTAGCATCTTCTCCCTCGTCGCAGGTTGCACAACTGCAGCCAGCGTCAGCGGCTGTAAGTACACGCACTCTACAGGGGTCTTAATCTCATTCTGCTCCACACAGAGGGTCAACCTCCCCCTCACTGTGGACAGGGTGTAAGAAAGCTTAGAAGAACGCATGCACGAGACACAGGAGACAACGGAGACAGGGAAGCCAAAAGGGGAGAAGCCAAAAGGCAGGGACGCACTAGTTAGATTAGGTGCACACGGGCCTCCGATGGAACGAAGAAAAGACATGCGGAGAATCAGTTAATATTTTTCTCTAATTTGTGATTACCGCCTTACGGTCCGTGTGGTACGGTACGGTGTGGTGCGTCGTGGTGCATGAAGTGAAAGACTTGCTCACTGTGTGCCAAAGGCGTCGACCTCCGCTCGTATGCCTACGAACCTTGATCTCCCCTCTTGCTGAAGGGGTTAATTGGGTGCCGCCGGTGCGCGGATCGGATCGCCGGTTCTCCAAGTCCAACCGGCTGCGGACCGCCGATACGTGCGGGGAGCTCCGCGGACAACAAAGAGACTTGTGACGAGTTCTGGGCACTGCGCGTTCGACACTTGTGCGCGAACGCCAGAGCGGAAAGCAAGAAGAGCAAAGAAACGACTCAGCCGTGTAGGATCGAGACGCGGAATCAGGGTCAGAACACAAGCGCGGTGACGGACACACCACCCGAGCGCCTTTTTCGACTACGAGATGCCGTTGGCATTCTTTATTCTGTCCCCGGAAAGGAACACACCGGCCGATGCACAGGCCCGAAGACATTCCATTGCAGCTACAAAGGCAGAGCTACTGACGAAGATCCCTAGGGAAGCGGCCAGCCTAACGCTACAAGCTCGGACAACGACGACGGAGTCGTCTCAGATAACAGCCGGTACCTCGGCAGGGTCCACCCACTTTGAGCATTTGAGGGAGCCAGTCGACGGAGGAAGACCGACAACGGATCTACTACGGTCTCCACTACACCGCGAGTCAGAATATCTATCGCCGAACGGTCGCGAACAACGCTTAGAGGGAGCTAGAAAGTTACAAACAGCAGGCCAACAACCAGTAACTCAAAGCGGCAGAGCGACGATATTTCCCGCTGCACCGCCAGGAGCCCCCGTGGACCACAACATGGCAACCCCACCGACCACAACATTCGGAACCCGACAATCCATGTTGGAGCAATACTCGCTACCAGTGAAAGAAGAACGAGGGCGCATTGCACAAGACGCGTATGCGACACCTATGATACGCTACGCCCGAGAAGTAGAGCCAGATATGCCAGAAAGAGTGTTCGGCCCGAGAAGGTTCAACGGACAGAACCCCGAGGCTTGCTAATCGCATGGAGTTGTATATGATGGGGGCAGGCGTGCCGGAGCACAAGAAACTGTTCTGGGCGTGTTTTGAAGACGAACTAGTGAACTGGTACAGTTTTTCGTTGGGAGACAGGGCCCCCAAGGATTGGGAAGGGTTAAAATTCATCATGCGGAAACACTTCGGGGCGATTAGCGAGACAGAGGCAAGAGCCCAGCTAGCGGAAGTGAAGCACGCAACGTCGGTGCAGGACTACCTAGAAAGGTTCAACAAAGCAGTCGCGAAATGTTGGAACCTTACAGAGAAGGAAAAAGCCAAGGCATTCATAAGAGGCCTACGGCCAGAGTGGAGAATAGCAATTGTAATGATTCTTGGTCTCCGGAGACTACGCGAAGTCGGCTTCGGCGTCCCGAAGGGGTGATGTCACGACTGG
>NW_027155008.1:1118-1664 GCF_002600585.1 Cystoisospora suis | reverse complement strand
GTAGGCACAAAATGAGCCATCTTAGTCAGTCGACCCACAATAGTCACAATCGTATCAAAACTCTCTTCCGTAACTGGTAAGCCTACGATCAAGTCTAAACTAATCTCCTCCCATGGTAAAAAAGGCACCGGAAGAGGTTGCAATAGGCTGCCGCTTCGCAGGTGACTCGCCTTTCCACGAGCGCACATGGTGTCCGACTTCACGAAACACACGATATGGTCCGTTTTTGGCCACCAGAACACTACGAACCGCAATACGTGTTTTGTCTACCCCCGCATGTCCCGCTAAAACATAGTCATGAACCTGTCCTAGCACATCCTTACGAAGGTCACCCCTCGGTACACAGACTGTAATAATTCTTGGCGTCCAGAGACTACGCGAAGTCGACTTCGGCGTCCCGCAGGGGGGATATCTTGACTGGGTGTGGGCTGGTCGTATCCCATAGTCCGTTGACCTGACGCAGGCTTTGACCGCCTCGAACCAAGACCTTCGGCGAAGAACCTAAGATGCTGACGTAGCCTCCTCGGCGGCTAACTCGGCGTTCTG
>NW_027155008.1:679-974 GCF_002600585.1 Cystoisospora suis | reverse complement strand
CCTATTGGGCTCTATGGGCCCGGGCGGCGAACTTCCGATCTTCCCTCCTAGGGGCTCTCTGAACGAACGCCGTGGGCCGATGCACGCCTCGTGGTTCCCTCAATCTACCTAAAGCCCTGACACACGCCTATCTGGCCGTTCTCAGCGCTTTCCTGTCTCCCTCACTCCGGAGGCGCGCCTTCGGCGTGTATGCGGGGCTGGGCCAGCTGCGCGGGGGACAGCTCGGGTCCCGGTCGGTCGTGCTGCAGCCTTTCCAAGGTAGCCTGTGTAAGGATTCTTGGTGTCCAGAGACTAC
>NW_027155008.1:0-238 GCF_002600585.1 Cystoisospora suis | reverse complement strand
TGCTGCAGCCCCTCCGGTGCGGCTCGAGGCCGTTTCACCATGTCCGCGAGAGCTTTCTGGCACCAATAGGGCCAAAATGTTAGGCTTCACTAGAAGCCATCCATTTATCAACAGTTCCCGCACTTGGAACGCGTTTTTCGCACAAAAACACCGACTCTCTCATGCACACTGCACGTGATGGACCGCCTGGCCTAGCTCGACGGCTCCAGCCCGCGGGGATTTCCTTCTGCTTCCGCGT
>NW_027155007.1:1532-1787 GCF_002600585.1 Cystoisospora suis | reverse complement strand
CTCCGGCGGCTAACCCGGCGTTCCGGCAGTCCAGTTAGTCGGCTACACCCTCAGTGGGCGTCCCTAGTCCTCCAGACCTCTTCCAAACTTGCGGGATCACTCCCTGCAATTGCTCTCCCTTCCGTGCCTACTGGGCTGTATAGGGCCGGTCGGCGAACATCCGATCCTCCCGCCCAAGGGGTCCCTGCACGAGCTACGTAAACCAACTTGCTCCTCGTGGTCCCCTCAGTCTACCTAGCGTCCTAGGGCCTCAGC
>NW_027155007.1:0-1452 GCF_002600585.1 Cystoisospora suis | reverse complement strand
CCAGCCGCGCGGGGGACAGCGCGGGTCCCAGCCGGTCGTGTTGCAGCCCCTCCAAAACAGCTCGAAGGGTTCTCGACCGTCCCTGTCGTCCCTTCTTGGCTCAACCCGAGCCACGACGTTAGGCTTCACTAGAAGCCATCTATTGATCACGAGGCTTTTCTCCGGGAGCGAGTTTTTCTGCACAAAACACCGACTGGTCCATGCACACTGCACATCACGGACCGCCTGGCCTCGCTCGATTGGCTTGGCCCGCGCGGATTTCGGTTTGCTCCTGCGTTGGACGCAAGATGTGGAGTTCCCTGGGTGCGTAGTTGTGCATTTCCTTTTTTTTCGCACGGTGCCTTGCCCGGGATCGGGTGGAAACCGTGGTTTTACCGGCTGGCTTTACCGGTGAGTGAGTTGGCTCCTGCGAGCCGCAGTGGCTCGCCGGGGCTCCTGGTGTCGTTCCCGTTATTAATTTCTTATGCTTTTCCGTTTTTAGAAAGCTAAGTGGTTAGCAAATGTGATTGGCTTTCTGTTAATCCTCAGATCGTAGAGAAAGCTTCTACGTTGCCCTACCGGGCTGCCTTCTGTTGCGCAAGCGCCGTATCCGTTGCCTTGCGGCGCCTGATGCATGCCGCGTTTAAGGCGGGAGTATTTTCTGCGTTGAGTTTCTTGGCCTTCTCTGGGCCTGAATGCGTTTTCTTTCCTTGTCCTAACTATTGTATGTCTTTGCTAGCTTATTAGGCTCCTCTAAAGCCCTATTACGACCTTTCAGGAATCCACGGATCGTAGTTTCGCCCTACCGATTGGTGGGCCATTGTGGCTGGGTGACTATTAGGTTGGTCCGCCGGCCCGAGTTGGTCGTTTCCATATTCCCTTGTTTTTGTTCAATTCCATCGAGCTGCAAGGCTCCGGGAAGGTTCTCCTATCCTTGTTGCCCCTATTAGGCTCCCCTAGGAGCTCTCCTTATTAATTGAGTGCGTCGTGCCTCTACCGTGCTACCTAGCATGGTGCGGCCGTGGCTCCTGAAATCCGGGATTGCGAGTGTAATGAAAATTGTCCTCCCCCCTCAGTGCGTGGCTATACTAATTCCCAAAATGGCACCTGATGCCTAACGCACTTTGAAATAGCCTCAGAAGTGCCCTGGATGCTGAGATCCGCTAAAATCGGGCTTCCCTATGCGCGAGGTGCGGGGTAGAAAGCACTTGCCCCGACTCTATGCTATTCTGGGCTAAAATATCGATTTTCCTAAATCAACGAATACGGCTATAAATTAGGTACCGCTAGATACCTCTTCTTCCCCTCTACCCAACTGGCGTGCTTTCAGCGCGATACAATGCCTAGGTGCTGCGCCCGGCCGCTGTGCATTCCCCGTCCCGTGCTTTAGATCACGCAAACGGGGTCGTGCACTTCTTTCACCCCGAACAGACTTCTACCCCCCAGAAGCACTCCCTACAGGTTCTTTGGAGT
>NW_027155006.1:0-353 GCF_002600585.1 Cystoisospora suis | reverse complement strand
TCCGGCCGATTCTCGCACATTCTCACCTCTCTCCGCTCGGAGGCGTGCGTTCGGCGTGTATGCGGGGCTGGGCCAGCCGCGCGGGGGACAGCTCGGGTCCCGGCTGGTCGTGCTGCAGCCCCTCCGGTGCGGCTCGAAGCCGTTCCACCATATCCGGTACTGCTTTCTGGCTCCAATAGAGCCAAATCGTTAGGCTTCACTAGAAGCCATCCATTTATCACCAGTTTCCGCACTCGGAACGCGTTTTCAGCAGAAAAACACCGACTCTCTCATGCACACTGCACATTGCGGACCGCCTGGCCTAGCTCGACGGCTCCAGCCGGCGGGGATTTTGTTCTGCTTCTGCGTCGGAC
>NW_027155005.1:9305-9540 GCF_002600585.1 Cystoisospora suis | reverse complement strand
CCCCTTGAGCTGGGGGTGTGATTCGGCAGTGTCATTGTCTGTAGGAAAGACAAGAGCGTAAAGAAGGCGCTTTTGCTGATTGCATGCATTGGATCAAGAAGAAGTCATATAGAGGGAGGGAGCACGACATTATGATATGAAAGGGATAGCTCGAGTCCCATCAGCTCCCCAGTTTCCCTATCTTATTCCTCTCTCATCCTTTCTCAGCCATGAGATCTGATTACATACCTTTCTT
>NW_027155005.1:5124-9151 GCF_002600585.1 Cystoisospora suis | reverse complement strand
TTTAAATCTTTTCACGGCTGGCTGTATCTTTCTATCTCTGTCTATAGGGAGACGTCGATGATGGCGAGAGATACGGGAGGGACAGGAAAGAGAGCGACTCAGGCTTACGGCGCCTTAAGACAAGCAAGGCAACGCAATGCAGGCGGTGTTCTATCGGATACACCTGGAGGGGGGGCAAGTAGTGGGGGCGAAGAGCTGAGAAAGAGAAATGTTAAGAAAGAAAAACCAAAGGTAAAGACATCTAGATACATACAGAGATTGATCTAGGGGGGAGGTCGATATGTGTCTTGATTCATTTTCTCTCTCTTTCTTGTTTCCTCTCTCTTGGGTTGTTCTTTGCCTTCGTTTCTCCCAACTTCCTTCTTCGTCTGTATCTCTTCACACCGAGATGTACATGCTTATATCTCTAGAGGAGATAGAGAAAGAAAGAAATCCGTTTCTGGGGTGTCCCCCTCTTTCTCTCCCTGTGTGTCACTAGATGGATAGATAGATGATGCAGACGACGAAGGCGTGTAGGTAGACGGTCTGCAGGAGCACTGGCTGTTAGACAAGATGACGGTCTTGTGGTGAAGAGGTTCGAAACAGGAACCTCCTTTTCATAAGATCTTTGCTTTTAGCTTTGTCTCTTCTTCTGTCTCTCTCTTTCTTTCGTTGTATTCCAGGCAGCTCCGCGATCATCAGGAAAGAAGAAGGAGACAAGCCAAAGTTTGTCAAGTCATCTGTGTTCGTGTTTCAAGTCCTTTGTATGCGATTCAACGACGCCTTTACGTACTCGAGTTATTCGTTGGTTCATCAATGCATGCATTGCCGCAGCTATTATAGGTAAGACTGTGAAGACCCCCCAGTCGTTTTCCTCTCCTCTTTCTGTCTATCTAGAGAACTTGCTTCTTGTCTTTTGGGTGCTGTCTTTCTCCTAAAGATGTTGTTCTTCTACGTCTTCTCATAGGGATGGTGAGGGGTATCTTTTTCCTTTCGTCGATGAGTTTCTCGAATGTATCAAGAAGAGACAGGCGAGAGAAGGAATGAATCAGATAAATCAGCGTCCTCGTAGCAATAGTAAGAAGGTAGTTGTCTATCTTCCTTCTCATGTCTGTAGAGGGTCTATATTGTATGTATGTATGTATGTATATGTATATATGTAGGTATGTATGTATGTCTGTTTGGTCTCCTTCTTTAAGCTTGGTGAAGAGATTGAGATTTTCTCCTCCGGACGTTATTTTCCACAGTGGTCGAAGGCTCTCATCTATCACATCTAGTCCGACAAACACGGGCGTATAGGCATGTAGGTAGACGTCAATTTTTTTCTTTCTCTCAGTGCATGTCTAGACATGTGTACATCCATCCATCTCTCTCTGGGTGTGTGTTTAACGTACACGTACCTCTATTATCGTATTTGATACCAGTAGATAGATAGGTAGATATAGGTAGATAGATAGATCAAAGGTGGATAGATAAATAAAGGTAGATAGGAGGAGGAGATGTAGGAAAGGAGTTGATACAGATGCATGACCTTTCTCTTTGCATTTCGATTCATCACTCTCGCCCCAGTTGCTCTTTTGCCGGGTTAAGTATAAGGGTGTTGAGAGAAGTGTCTATCTCTCTATCTATCTATAGGTATCTATCTATCTATCTTCCATCGATCTATCTATCCTTCTCAAATCCTAGTGGAGATGTAGTCTGAAGATCTATACATACGTATGGGTGTCTTCTGAAGAGCCAAACAGATTTCTCTTTTTTTCTTGTATTTGATACCATTCTTCGTGTCTCTTTCTTTCTTCTCTTTCCTTCCTTCTCTTCTTCGTCTCCTCGTTTTTGCGATGTTGGTGACCTATTTACGTGTGTGTATGGTTTCTTCTTAGGTGTGTTTGCATTGAAGGCAGCTGAGGAGTATTACGGCCAAGATGAAGACACAGGGGGACAGCAGACAGAACAGCATCTCGCGGCTTTACAGCTCGATTCAGGAGCTAGTGAAGCAGACATACGAAAAGCCTATAGAACTCTTTCTGTGAGATGGTAGGGTGTACATACACTCTTCTTCTTTCTCATGTTCATCTCTATCCATATGATCTCTCTTGGTTTTTCTTCTCTCGGTTCCTTAAGCTCAAAATTTTCTTCCACCATATACTCATCTCCGACAGATATCGACAGAAGTCCGCAGGTATCTATATCGATTATCCATCTACCTATCTTCACTCTAGCTATCGATCTCTGGTCTGTCTATCTATGCACATCTATCTTTCCATATCCATCTAGCTATCTGCATGTCTCCATCTATGTCTTCCCTATCCGTGTGGTGTCTGTATGTATGATGATGGATGGGCGAGTGTGCGTAGTGTACAAGTTCTTCTTCCTCCTTTTCACTGAACTACAGGAGAGAAAGATAGAACCAAAGAGAATGAAAGAAAGAAAAAAGAAAGGAAATTGAAAAGAAGAAAGAATAGGATAGATAGCCGTATGTATCAGGCCGGGGGAGATACGCAAAAGAAGGTATCTACGTATCCAACCGCGCACTCCAGACGGTACATCCGTATATCTGTACACATGAGTGAAAGAGAATATGAAGTATTTCGGCACTATCATACGTAGATAGATACTTATCTATACCTGTGCGTATTGATAGAAATGAATCTATACTCTCGAAAGCATGTCTTGACGACCTTAGTCAACTAAGATGATCAAAGTAGTTCATCCTACCTATCTTCGTCGTATCCTTCTTTCTCTTTCTCTCCCTTCCTTCTCTCTCTCTCTTCTTTGTTCTCTCTCTTTTTCTTCGCATAAGAAATGACCCGGAGAAGAGTGCATGCTTTGTTTCTGTTGCGTTCCGCTCGTTCTTCCTTTTGGTGTGGTGTATATACACCTCAGGCATCCTGATAAGAATCCAGGGTGTACAGGCTGTCAAGCTCGATTTACGGAAGTGGCTGTTGCGTATGAGTATCTAATGAAAAAGAAGAAGAAAGACGAGAAGGAAAGCGCGGAACAAGAGGCACGAGAAGGAGGAGAAGGAGATGAGAAGCTTCATAGAACCACGAGTAAAGATATTGTCGATCTAACTGTTTTAAGACCAACAGATACTTTCTATCCTGCGACAGATCGCCATGTATGGACTATCATGGTACGTCGTACACCTCGAGAAAAATCACCTCCCTTTCGCATCTTCTCTCCTACCAGCCCATACATAGAGGTAGCATCATTGACCAACTATGTTTCATCTCCGTAGAGAGAGAGAGAGCTCTAGATCCAGATACAGTTGGCTCTCTCTCTGTATGTATGTTCAAAGAGGTCTGTGTGTATGTATAAACATGTATGTACATACGCTAGGTATGAAGATTTGTGAATATGTGTGTATGTACCAGTATTTATGTATGAGTATGTATGACTATAGATCTCTGTATGTGTATGTATGTTTCTCATTCTGCTCTGGTTGTAGCTTCACAATGATAAGGATGAATTCAGCGGACACGTCAATGAAATGTGGGAGGAGACCGGTAAGCCAGTAGAACTCTCGATCCTATGCCTCTTCTTCTTCTCTTCTTCTTCTAGTTGTTTTTCTGCTTCTTTCTTTTCCAACTTTCCGCTTCGTCAACAAGCTCTCTCGTGTCTATCTCTTTTGATCTAACCAGCGACCGCCCTACAAATGAGCAAGTATCAATGTATCTTATGTATACAAATAGCTGTTTATGGACCTGCAGCAATGCATCTGTACACATATGTATATATATATGTAGAGAGAGAGAGAGATGTATGAGTATGTGTGGGAGGGGATGGCTCACTGCAAAACTGGCACTACTACTGCAGCTGCTGCGTCTTGCAGTTCTATAAAGACTTCAGGATGGGTTATATTTATACGTATGGATGCAGAGTAAATATTTCCATGTGCATGGGTTCGATCTGTAGGTGAAGATGTTGTTTGTATCTATACACACAAGCAGAATAGCTTTTTCTGTATGTAGTCATTCATGTATACAGTCTAGATAGATAGGTAGATCTATCCAGGACATAACCGGTACATCTAGAGTGAGAGATACAG
>NW_027155005.1:310-5107 GCF_002600585.1 Cystoisospora suis | reverse complement strand
CAGACATGCAAGATATACCTTCCATATATGTATATGAATATCCTCTCTATATACATACGTCACCTGTCATAAAAGCCGTGATGTTTTCGCTTTTCCGTGAAGATTTTCTTTTTCTTTTGTTATGGTAAGTTTGTGGATAAGGAGGAGGAGAAGAAGAAGATCGGCGCTTCTTTCTCTTCCTAGTTCTTCTTCTTCTTCACGCAGTGCAGTCCAACTCTAAAAGAGCTCAAAATTACATTTTCTCTCCTCTTACTCATCTCTATCTTCATCTTTAACGATTCTTCACCCAATGTGTACACACCAGCCAGATGCACGTAGATATTATCTTTCTATATCTATCTTCATATAGATATAGAATGAATCTATCTATCCGTCCATCTCCTCTCTCTCTCGCTATCTGTCTGCNNCTCTCTTTCTTCCTCCTGTATAAATGTAGATATCTCTCTCTCGCTATCTGTCTGCACATATACATACACAAACCATGTACGAAAGTGATCTTTCTTCTATTAATTCTTCGTTCCTTTTCATCTCTTCTTCTTCTTGTTGTGCTATGGTGTGTGTGTGTAGCATTGACTCTGGGGAGGTACTTTAAGTATGGCGTTATAAATGTAAGAAGAAATAAGGAACTCGCCAAACGCCTTCCCGTCAATATCAAGTAAGATAGGCAAACAAGAATACGTTTCTCTCTCTCTTCAGTCGCATTCCTCACAAGCATTTGCATGCACATGAAATACCTGGTTCGATAGCCCGTACCAAGAAAGCTATCTCTTCCTTCCTTTTTTTCTTTCTTCCCTCTTCTCTCCTTTTCTCTCTATCTCTTTCTATACATCTATACATATATACGCTTCCTTGGCTCTCTGTCTCTTATATCTCTAGCAGTTTTCATTCCTATGGCTTACGTCTTTCTTCAGCTCTACTTTCTGTTGTTTTTCTCTCAACGACTCTTCCTCTCTTGGCGGTCACCTCTTTCTTCCTCTCTATTCTTTGTGTATCTCGGTTTCTTCTTCACATCTCTTCGTATCTATCACACAGAAATCTTATTTCATTCCGTTCTTCTCATTCCTCTTCTTCTTTCAGTGTTGCTTGAACTTCTCCTCTTAGAGAAGACACGACAACTCACAAAGAAGGTAGTTCATTCGTCATTCAGACATACCAGCTTCAGACTCGACTTATTCCCGCGCTGTACGTACACTGTAATCAAGAGCCCCCGTAGAACCATCTTGCTCTCTCTCTCTCTATATATATATATAAGTGGACTTAAGAGATTTTCTTCTTCTTGACTGACTGAAGTACATACTATCGATCCGTGCCTGTGTCTATAGATAGATAGATAGATTAAAGATAGATGAATGTTTATCATGGAAAGAAAGAAAAGGGACAGGAGAGAGATAGGTGCTGATTGTCGAGATAAGAGGAAGTTGAGGAAGGTCTTTAGCTCGAATTTTCTTACCTTTCTTGTGGTGAAGAAAGGAAGGAGAATTCTGTCTTTTTTCTTCTGAAATGACTCGACTTTCTCTCAGGATTTTTCCGGCGATCTTAGTCATGGGAAGTGGCATGCATCCAGAGGTAAGGAAGGAGTTGTCAAAAAGAAAAGAAAAGAAGATTGTACTAAACGCATTCTTCTCTTTTCGTCTTAACCCTTGTCTAGTTCTTCAGCTGTAGTGGACTCTTATCATTCTTAGTCTCTCAGCTTACATAAGAATTCACCCCGCACATGCACTTCTCTCACTGAACAGACAGGCAGTCCGTTTCATTGGCCGCCTTTATTATAGATAGAAATATAGATATACACATATCACTCTCTCTCCTATGTTGTTTTCTTTCTCTCTCTCTACATGCAGATGTCGAGATAGATAGTTCTTTCTTAGCGGGGAAGAAGTCTCGTAGGGAGATAGAGAGTGGTGAATAAATGAACGACGCAGCGGCTTTTTTTCTTTTTGAGATGGGGAGACCTGCCTAGAGATCGATCAGTCGGTACTTCATCTTTAATTGTCTAATATTACGCTCACACCTTCCATGTATCTCCTCATATGTGCCTACAAAATAGATTTACAGAGCTAGGTATACGTAGATACAGGTATCGATGTAGACATAGATAGATAGATTAAAGATAGATAGATTAAGGATAGATTAAAGATAGATAGATAGATAGATAGATTAAAGATAGATAGATAGATTAAAGATAGATAGATAGATAGACATTTCTATGTTGTGTATATATAAGTATGCTTTACGCTTTTGTACGATGTCTGGGGGGCAGGGGTGTGTAGGTTGTATCTAGGTGTTTGCATAGTGATGCCCCCATCTCTAAATGGAAGGAAATTCAGATAAGAGTGATACATGAAGAGTAGTAGTAGCAGGAGTAGTCGTCATATAAGAAGTGGACGGATGGTGGATGGTGTTCATTCTATCTCTGGTCTGTTTGCTTGGGCTTCGTGCATGCGGGTGCATATATACACATATGTGTATCGTGTAATTCTTTTTCTTTTTTTCTTTATGTTTAGGTGTATCCGAACATTAGCCGTCCATCTGTCGAGAATATTCATGCCTTCATCTCGAAGAGCTTCCCCAATAAGATCTCCTCTCTCTACTCCCGTAAGGATTAGTTCTCTTCAACCTTAATCACGTTTCTCCCTCTCTTTCTGAATCGTTCTCTTTCATTCTTTCTCTTGTTCTGTGAAGGGTTCTTCAATGAAAAGAGCGCAACTTCCTCCCCTCTCTCTGTCCCTTTTTCTAGTCTCTCCAAGAGGTCCGTGCGATCATGACTATTCTCATGGCTATTTTCAAGCCAGATATAGATAGATAGATAGATAGATCAAAATAGACAGGCAGATAGATAGATTAAAAGAGATAGATAGGTAGATTTAGTATAGTTAGATAGAGATCATGGAGAAAGGAAGAGGAGAGACCTTGCGTCTTTAATGACGGTAGATGACGATGTCCGTTGTTCTTATCTTCTTCCTCCTGCTTTCTCTCCATAGCCCTTCGTGTTGTCTCTCGATTTCTGTATCTCAGGCAGTTCTGTCTGTCCAGGGAAATGTACAGATACTTGACAAAGAAGAATCTATCACGTCTTTATGTTGTCTTTCTCTCCTCCTCTTCTATTCTCGTCTACCATCTCTTTTTTTCTTCTCCCTCCCCTTTCATCCCTATGATGTACGTTGTCCTCCCTCTTATGTCATCTATCTTCTTCACTTCTTTGTCTTCTCTTTTGTATCCTCGTCCTTTCTTTCTTTCTTTCTCTTTATGTGGTTCTTTTCAGCTTCGGATGTGGCGTCATTCTTAGCATCGAAGTCAGTAGGTGGGGGGATTGGATCGTCAAGTTTATCCGCTTTATCTCAACCGTACAAGATTCTTGTTCTCCCCCCTTCGTCATCGTCGTCTTCTTCTTCATCTACGGCTTCTCCGTCTCTCATGTTAAGACATGCAGCCTATAAACTTCTACCACTCTTTTCTTTCGGATACGTAGTAAATACGCGAGGTCTCTATAGTGATAAGAGTACGAAAGAAGCTCTATTTGAAATCTTAAGAGATCCACCTACCTGGCTAACGTCTTTCAAGAAAGAGAAGAACAACACGGGCGAGACTTCATCTGCAGAGTACCGTCTCCCCTTCGATCTGAAAGAAGAAGATATCAAGACGGCAGCTATCTTTGCTCTCTTTGTAGATGAAGGAACACCGGGGGGGGTCCGCACCTACATTGAGAAGCTTCCTTTATCCAAGATTAAAGAGAGTCAGAAGGTCCTCTTCCATCATCTTAATCATCTTCTTGCATCCTTTCAGCAGGTAAAGGAAGTCTCGTGAAAAGGAGATCGACAAATACAGGACAGAAGAGAGAAAGAACGATAGAAGGATGAGGAGAAAGAGAGAGAGATCTCTTAGGAGTCAAGTGTAGAGATATGTTAATGATGTGGAGACAGAGTCCAGTTGAAGGATTGTTTCTATTCTCTTCATGGTGCATGCAGTCTAGATCTGTTGTGACTCATCGGTAGAAAGCATGTGATGAAATCTCTCTACGTTTGTATAGAGATGTGTATGGAGATATATGTGTGCATATACATCTATACATGTGTATATAGTAGTAGTCCGCGTCTACACAGAGCCTTGTTGCCCTTAGGGTCTTCTTGTATGACTGAAGTCGGCTTTGCTCCCTTCTCCACTCAGGAGGAATGAAGAAAAGCACGAGGTGCACGAGGCACGACAAAGAAGAGAAAGATCTAGACAGCTAGTTGACAACTCCCTTCTTACTTCACACGCCTCTAATTCCCCACACCATACGTAGCTCTGTCTCTCTCTCTCTATATATATATCTCCATATATATGAATCATGTGTTGTGGTATATGGATAATTTGTTCTTCTAGAGACGTTGAATTGTTTCATAGGGCGGGCAGTCTTTTGTTCTTGATGCATGCAGCGTGGTTTACTTTTTTCTTAGGGGGTCGCCTTATATACGGGTAGTGCCTTTCCTGTGTCTGATCATGGGGACGTGTCTACCTTAACGTAAGAGCGTAGACTTTGTTTGCGTGTGTGTGGGTATGTATTCTCTGTCGTTATCACTCGCCTTCTTGCTTTGCCTCTTTTCTTGTTTCTTGCAGCATATTCACCCCTACCTCTATCAGCAGAACGCTGCTTTACTGTGTAGAGGAACTCTCCAGCAGAGAGTCTTTACTCTTGTCCGTGTGGAATCAGGAGAAAACGATAAGCTCGACAAAGCAGCTGCCGATCAAAAAGTGAAACAGAAAGATGAAGTTTCAGGGATCGCTGGATGGTACTATGCCATGGGAAGTCTCTCGCAA
>NW_027155005.1:0-162 GCF_002600585.1 Cystoisospora suis | reverse complement strand
TGAATTGCAACCAATCTATCATTTCTCTTGTCTTCGTTATGTGCTTACGTGATGACCGAGCTGTCTCTTTTTCTCAAGGAATGATACTACCATGATATACAAGGTAGCAGTAGTAGTAGTAATCAGATGTGACGGTTCTTCGGCCCCTGCCCCCCCCCCCCC
>NW_027155004.1:542-840 GCF_002600585.1 Cystoisospora suis | reverse complement strand
CCGTACTCCTTCCCTCTCTCTGGGCGGCGTAGGCGATGTGATGGTGATCTGCTGGGGATGCTCAGGGCTCTGGTGAGATGGGTTCGCCTTCTCCGGGGCTGTCCCTCTCCCGATATGTTCCTGTTGAGCCCGTCTCTTGATGGTTGGGTCGCCGAGTGCGTGATCTGGCCGTTCTTGGCCTCTGGAGACCCTGTTCGATCTGCTTGTCGTGATCGCGGCCTCCGCACTTGGTGTGCGTCGGTCTGCTGCTCTCCCGTTTGCTTTTCCGGTTCTGTTCTTCTCCTGCTAGGGACCTCTT
>NW_027155004.1:0-176 GCF_002600585.1 Cystoisospora suis | reverse complement strand
TTCCAACTCCTCCTAACTCCTATCCCTGTACTCCCAACTCCTTCTACCCCGCTTTCTGCTATCCCTACCATGGTGTTCCCTACGTCTTCAGCCTCCGGCCTACATCTACCTCGGCGGAGCCGGGTCCACCACCGTGCTACCGCCCGCGCGCTCGATCTCGGGGTGGACGAATCGTC